>NC_090749.1:96881218-96891218 GCF_036898095.1 Palaemon carinicauda | reverse complement strand
AGAGAATATAAAAATGTTAATAACAATAAAGTGGGCTTACTCTTCTTCGCCACTAAAGGGCCTCCTCACGACTCCAAGGGTGCAGTGTTCAGGCAGAGGCAGGTGACTAAACGGCGTATATTACGCTCGCACTATGGGCCATCCACAGGAGCAAATGCTATGCTCTACTTCAACAAAAGATCTGTAGAAATCCTCGGTGAGGCACAAAGTCCAATCCTCCATCAACGGATCCCAAACAATCCAGCTTCGGACAAAGGGCACGAGCACACAGGGTCACTCTTTAGTGACGCAACAACATGCGGGAGTGCTCAAGGAAGACTCCTCCATCCAAAAGTACACTGCCGTAAACTGCCAAAAATATAGCACACTGGTCCTTCTATAGTGGAGCCGAGTACCGAACTGCCGTACAAATATCACAAGGCCCCCTCGAAAACTCCGGGAAAGGGGCAAAATATGACGTGGCACGGACGATGAAGCCAAACCACCATCACAAGCATGAAAAAAAAAGAAACAAACTTCATGGGCGGAGTACCAATATAAATTATTAACAACCGTTAATGAGAGGCAAAAGACCCATATCCAGCGTTCAGGGAGAAACTCAAAGGAAACTGGATTAAACAAGAAAAACTTACGTTAAAAAGGTCATCAAAACTGAATAAATTACGTTAATTTATAATACCTCCCCACCAAAAAGAAAAAAAAATTATTTTTTTTTTCTCAAAGGTCAAAATTAAAAGGAATTGCAAAACTTAAATTACTTATTTCAAAATACTCGAATTAGTTACTTTAAATACTAGAATTAAATCAAATAACTAATACAGAGCAAACAAGAGAAATTAAACTAAAACCTGGAAAGGAAAAAGTCATTAATACATAACCTATAGACCAAACTACAGCCTACTCCCTACTCCTAAAAAGACCTAGATAAAACATCTGGTATAACATTATCCTTCCCTGCTACATGCCTAATTTGAAGGTCATATTCCTGCAAAAAGAGACTCCACCTAAGCAGCCTCATATTTTTGTCCTTAAACCGTTGGATAAATACTAGAGGATTATGGTCTGTGTATACCAAAATAGGATGAAGTGATGAACTCAAATAAACTGAAAAATTAGTTATAGCTTTTATTAAACATAAAGCTTTTTTTTCAATAGTTGAATATCTCGTCTCTGCCGGCGATAACTTCCTTGAAAAGTAAGCGACGGGGTGTACCATCCCTGCATCATCCTCCTGGAGGAGAACTGCTCCAAGTCCCACGTCACTCGCATCTGTCGCTAATCTTAAAGGGAGACTAAAATTTGGAGATTGTAGTAAACGATAATTAGTCAAGACTGCCTTTAACTTTTCAAAGGCTTCTTGGCACTCCTTGGACCATACAAACCTTACTCCCTTCTTTAATAAATTTGTTAAAGAAGTTGCGATATCAGAGAAGTTCTTTATAAACCTCCTGTAGTATCCGACCATTCCTAGGAACCTCCTAACCCCTCTCCTATTTTGAGGAGCAGGAAGGCTAGCTACAGCCTCCACATTAGCTTTCTTAGGAGCAACTTTGCCTAGGCCTACCTCATGTCCCAGGTATAAAACTGTGGCCTGAGCAAAATCACTCTTCTTCAAGTTAATTACCAAACCGGCTTTCCTCAAAGCCTTAAACAAAGCTTCAAGTCTTACCAAATGAGACTCCCAATTATCACTATATATAACCAAATCATCAATGTATACAACACACCCTTCCAAATCCTGAGTGATCCGATTCATCAGTCTTTGGAAGGTGGCAGCCGCATTCTTCATTCCGAAGGGCATGACTTGGCATTCATACAAACCATCACCTGTAACAAGAGCAGAGATTTCCTTCGCACGAGGGGAAAGACCAACCTGCCAATACCCTTTCAGCAAATCCAGCTTTGTAATAAACTTGGCAGATCCGATTCTGTCTATACAATCTTCCACCCTCGGCAAAGGAAATGAATCTGTCTTCGTCATCTCATTAACCTTCCTGTAATCAAAGCAAAGTCGGTGTTGGCCTCCCTCCTTCTTAACCAACACGACAGGAGAACTCCATGGACTACAACTTGGTTTAATTAAATCATGGTCTAACATATAGCGAACCTCTTCCTGAACAATTTTCCTCTTGACAGTGTTAAGCCTATATGGACACTGTTTAATGGGCTTAGCGTCCCCTACATCTACATCGTGATACAAAACATTTGTTCTACCTGGCGAGTCCTGAAACAAATCTTTATACCTGTAGATTATATTAATTAAAGGTTCTGATCTGTCAGAATTCAAATGTTGAAATTTAACATCAATGTTATTTAAAATATCAGAATTACTTGACAGAGCATCAGGATTAACAGTCATTCTCTTGTTAGTCATAAGATTCTCCTCTACTTCTACAGACACTACTGCAATTGCATCTACTACTAGTTCTACCTGATCTACATCTCTACTAATAAATGGCTTTATCATATTTACATGACAAATACGAGAATTTCGTCTCCTACCAGGAGTTTCAATCAAATAATTTACATCATTAATCTTTTTCAGCACCCTCCATGGGCCTGAAAACTGGGCTTTCAGTGGGTTACCTGGTATAGGTAATAACACTAACACACGATCTCCAGGCTTAAAGATACGAACCTTGGTACTTATGTCATAATTAGACTTCATCACAGACTGACTTTCATGCAAATTCTTTTGAGCGAAATCCCAAGCTTTCCTCAGTTTCCCCTGTAAATTAGAAACGTAATCTAAAACATTAACTTCAGATGTCTCTCCTTCCCAATGTTCTCTTACCACGTCAAGAGGACCGTGTATACTATGGGCAAATACAAGTTCGAAAGGAGAGAAACCCAAAGACTCATTAGGTACAGACCGTATAGCAAATAGGGCATAAGGAATCTCCTTATCCCACTCATTACCCGTTTCGTAGCAAAACTTTTTTAATACAGACTTCAAAGTCTGGTGGAACCTTTCCACCTGTCCCTGACTCTCTGGATGGTAAGGAGAAGAAGTAACATGATTAACACCAAGTTCAACCATTTTCTTTCTAAAAAACTTACTTGTAAAATTAGTGCCACAATCTGATTGTAAAACCTTTGGAATGCCAAATTTAGTGAAAAATCCAATTAATGCTTCCACCACCTTCTCACCCCGAATACTCCTCAGTGGGATAGCCTCAGGAAAACGCGTTACCCTGTCAACCATGGTTAGAAGATATTCATTACCTCCGCGCGTCTGCGGAAGAGGGCCCACTACATCTATAACTACCTCCTTGAAAGGTTCACCCACTGAGGGAATGGGAATAAGAGGGGCTTTAGGGATCTTTTGATTCGGTTTCCCTACAATCTGACACACCTTACAAGATAACACATGTTTCTTAATCTCACGACGCATCTGGGGCCAAAAGAAATGTCGTGCCAATTTCTGAAAGGTCTTCCTAACCCCGAAATGACCCGCGAGGCTATGTTCATGACTAAAATATAACAACTTACTCCTATACCTTTCCGGCACAACTAGCTGCCGAATTACCTCTACCTGGTCAGCAGGAGCATTAACCGACCTACTCATACGGTAAAGCAAACCTTTTTGTTTCATAAATACAGGTTTAGAAAGATCACTACCATCACTAAGTTCCAAATGATTAAATTCATTTCCTTGGGCTTCCTTAAAAACTTTTGTATTCCAATTAATACCCTGAAAAGATTCATTATTATGGCCCTGAAAAGATAAATTATCATAATTGTCAATGTTTACCTCATTACCATTATTAACATCAGTCACAATGTCAGTCACTTGTCCATTAATTAACTCAGCATTGAGTTCTACCTCCGCGAGGTCAACCTCTTTAGATTGAGAACGCGTAACCACTGACACAGGATTCAACGAATCATCTATGCGTATCTGGTCACCTGCCAGATCTATCAACGTCAAAATAGGCAATACGTCACATTCAGCTTCAGCGGCTAAATCATTGGCAAATATAATGTCTATATCAGGAATAGGCAAAGTATCTACTATGGCCAAATTAACCATACCCTGAAAATTCTTAGTCTTCAAATATAACTCTTCTAGTGGATAAGAGGCCACCGTATCAGGAAATCCACCCAACAAGACAAAGTTCTTATTCTTAAACAACACCCTCGGGAACTGACCTCCGCAATATCAACGACTGAGCGGCACCAGTGTCTCTCAAAATCCTCACACCACGACCCATTTGCATAGCATTATCAACATAAACAGTACCATCAGATATATACTTCTTAAATCTTAGTCATTTTGACTCCTCCTTCTGCGGTTGTTCCGCCGATACCAACGTCACGGGTTCTTTATTCTTTTCTAAAAATTTACGACGCGCAAAACAGTCCGCCTTAAAATGTCCGTGGCGGTGGCACCAAAAACAAACTACATCGGACCTAGAGGACCTACTATCATTACTACTACTGTTCCTACTGCTATTTACAAAATTACGTGTTTCGTTACCATCACTCTTATTGTCATTTTCAATCTTGCCCTTTCTTCGGTCACCTACCGAACTGTCAATAAAAGTACCATGATCTGATTGACTCCGGTTATTTCCCCTCCAACCATTACCTCGAGGAGGGAACCTCTTACCGTTAACCTCTTTCACACAGTCCTGACGATGAGCAAGAGAATACTCATCAGATGCAATAGCGATCTCTTGAAGCGAATCCAATTTAAGTTCATCTAAATGAATTTTTAGTTCTCTAACTACCATTCTTTTGAACTCTTCGACTAAAACTAATTCTTTCAATTTCTCGAAAGTGTCAGTCTCCTTAGACTTAAGCCAATCATCAAGGAATTGTTCCTTTCTCCTTGCAAACTCAACAAAAGTCATACCGGGTTCTTTCTTAAGGTTACGGAACTTCTGTCGATAAGCCTCCGGAACTAAATCATATGCCTTAAGGATAATGGCCTTGACCGAATCATAATCCGCCGACAAATCCTCGCTTAAAGTATTATATACTCTCTGAGCTTTCCCTTTTAATTTACACTGAACCATAGTGGTCCACATATCCTTAGGCCAAGACAATTTTCTTGCTATTCGTTCAAACGAAATAAAGAAATCAGGAACATCTTCATCATCGAATACTGGCATTAACTTCAAAGCACTCATTAGGTCAAAACAATTATTATAGCCATTATGTTTACCACTACTATTATTATTATTATTATTATGAAACTCACGCATTTGCAACTCAAATTTTCGCTCTTTTTCGCGCTCTTCCGCCCTTAATTGCAAAGTTTTATATTCCATCTCCTTAAGCTTAAACTCCTGAGCAAGGATACTCAATCTTAATTTACTCACCTCCTGGCTACCTGAATCCCCTACCTCATCGTCACTATCGCTATTTACAAGATCCGGATCACCAGACATTATTGCTTCCTTTGTGTTACCTTTAATACTCTTAATAGCTTTAAGGACTTCACGCAACAAATGACCCTTCTTGAATTCTGTTGGTAATCCTAAGTTCAAGTGCTCTGCTAAACACCATAACTCGTCTCTTTTAAGATTAAAAATCTCCTCCTCCCAGTCAGACCTATCTAAAAATAGTGCTGCCGCTTCCTCAACTTTATCCCCTACTAAAGGCATCTTCCTAAACCAATGCAAAAGTAACAAAAGAAAAAATAGGTTAATTTTCCCCCCAAACTACCTAATTCTCCCTATCACACCTCTCTAAGAAAAACTCTCAAAGGTTGAAATGTCAGTCAGGATCCTGTCACGGTCGCCAAATTTTGTTATGAACTTCAAGATGGTCTGAAGTTGAAGTTCTTACGGACCTGATATTTCAGATCAGTACCACAAGAAGGGTATGATCCCTGACAAAAAAAACACTCAAAGAGTACAATCTCAGAGAGGATACACAAAACGAGAAACTATAGATTAACAATAATTTATTACATCAAAAATTTATTATAATAAAAGAACCCCGCTGAAAACTGAATAATGGGGAGAAAAATACAAGCACACACAATGCCAAAGCAGTCACTCCTTCAATTGCCTACCTAACTAACATGCTAAGGAATAAGAGAAAGTATTCAGTGGAAGAAAGAAAAACACTCTTTCCCTAACATACGATAGGCGGAGACTCAAAAGGGGGGGAAAACCTTGACCTATAACTTAACCTAAATTTTTACAAACAAAGTACATTGTACTAAAGACATACTCATTTAACAATATAAAACTCATAACTCAAGTAGAATCCATTAATTGACGCACGAAAAATCATCCAAGGACGTCTCTAGTTAAGTGTAGACACTGACACTAACTAAATAAGGGGTTGCTGTACCACCACATGAAGAAACTATAAAAATGTTAATAACAATAAAGTGGGCTTACTCTTCTTCGCCACTAAAGGGCCTCCTCACGACTCCAAGGGTGCAGTGTTCAGGCAGAGGCAGGTGACTAAACGGCGTATATTACGCTCGCACTATGGGCCATCCACAGGAGCAAATGCTATGCTCTACTTCAACAAAAGATCTGTAGAAATCCTCGGTGAGGCACAAAGTCCAATCCTCCATCAACGGATCCCAAACAATCCAGCTTCGGACAAAGGGCACGAGCACACAGGGTCACTCTTTAGTGACGCAACAACATGCGGGAGTGCTCAAGGAAGACTCCTCCATCCAAAAGTACACTGCCGTAAACTGCCAAAAATATAGCACACTGGTCCTTCTATAGTGGAGCCGAGTACCGAACTGCCGTACAAATATCACAAGGCCCCCTCGAAAACTCCGGGAAAGGGGCAAAATATGACGTGGCACGGACGATGAAGCCAAACCACCATCACAAGCATGAAAAAAAAGAAACAAACTTCATGGGCGGAGTACCAATATAAATTATTAACAACCGTTAATGAGAGGCAAAAGACCCATATCCAGCGTTCAGGGAGAAACTCAAAGGAAACTGGATTAAACAAGAAAAACTTACGTTAAAAAGGTCATCAAAACTGAATAAATTACGTTAATTTATAATATATATATATATATATATATATATATATATATATATATATATATATATATATATATATATATATATATATACATACGCATATATATATATATATATATATATATATATATATATATGCATATATATATATATATATATATATATATGCATATATATATATATATATATATATATATATATATATATATATAGAAATGATAAAAAATAACATATTTCAAATATAATAATTAAATTTTCTGAATATAATAAATTCAAAGATTTATATTTATGAAATAAATCCTTCAAATTCAACCGCGAAATTAATATATTCTATATTTCATTCTCTCAAACATTTCTATCGAGTCAAAACCAACGTATAACACTTTTCCGCCCTTGCCGTCGGCCTCCGCATGAAAAACGGAAGCCGTATCTTTTGATGGAAGGCTATTTTCCCTCCTCATTATTCTTCAAATTCATTTTCACCATTTTTTGGCGTTGGTGCAAATATAGTAAAAAAAATTATGATGGAGACCATTTTTGCCTTGAGTGTTCCATGATTTCTCTATCTTTACTCTTTTTCTCTTTTTTTCTTATTTTCTTATCTCCTTTTTTCTTGTCTTTACTATTTTCCTTCTATTTGAGATTTTATTCTCTTTGCTTTCTTATTTTCTTATTACCATTCCTTCTTTCTATTTGTTGTTTTGATTGATTTTCTCCTTCTACTTAAGATTTTCTTTTTTTCACTTTCTTTTTTTTATCTTTTCTTTTTTCTATTTGTTGTCTTTACCTTTTTTTTACTTTACTTAACATTATCTTCTCTTCACTTACTTAATTTTTTATCATTTCTTTTTTTCTTTTTGTTGTCTTTACTTTTTTCTTCTACATAAGATATTCTTTTCTTCGATTTTTTTATTTTCTTATCTCCTCTTCCTCTTTCTTTTTGTTGTCTTGTGACTTAATTTCTTTCCAGTTAATCTATTTTTGTTTATTTCATTTGTTTTGAAATTTATTTATTCCTACGTCACAAAAATAATAAATTTTTGTGTAGTTTTTATATGTTCTGTTGAAATTATCAATAATAAAACATTCTTAATTGTTTTTAAATTATTCTTTCTTTCCTTAATTCTTTAAATACTTATTTATGATTTTAAACATGTTGTTCTCCCCACACACACACACACACACACAAAAAAATCCAAGCTAGTTTCAGGACGCAATTAAAAAAAAAAAATCTTCATTATCACTTAGAAATTAGGAAAGACCATATGTGCCCACTGTAGTGTTAGACAACCATAAAAAACAAGTAAACAATAACAAAAACAATAACAAAAACAACAACAAAAGCGAACAAACAAGGACACTACGAAGGAAGTCGGGCGTAGGATATCTGGCGGCCTATATTTGTAAGCAGGAAACACGCCTCCGCCATAATATAGTTCGCTTTTTTTTTGGGGGGAGGGGGAAATAAGAAATCCTTCCCCTACCCCCTTTCCCCCTTCCCCTTCTTGTTTTTTATGAACGATTGGAAATGGAGTCAGGGCATGTAACCGCGAGAAATAAACCGCCCACATAAAATGTGGGATATGTGTTCACGACAGCTCCTAAGCCGGGGATATGCGCCGCATATTTCGCGGATTAAAAAAAAAAATAGCGGGAGAGTGTTGTCGCGTTTTTTATATCCCGCCAAATTCCCGTGTTTAATTATAGCTACATTCTACGGATTGGGATTATGCAAGAACGAAAATTGTTTGTGTTTGTTTTGTTTATTACAATTGCGATGTTATTTAATGAAGATGTTTGATGTTTTTATTGATGTCTGAAGAGATGTTGCAATATGTTTGTATGAATGAATTCATTTCGGTTTTTATATTATTCTGTTTTATTCGTCGTTAGTTTAATAGGATTTTTCTATATTCAAGCTTTCTGACTTTATATATTATTACAAGAGGAGGAGAAATAAAGGTGTCTGGTTTCAGTTCCAGTCCCATCAGAATAGATGCTCACCAGAACGTCAGCCAGGTAACCCCCAATCCCCCACTGTGGTGGCCTCCCCAGTAAACAGCTTAAACTCACAGTCCTGGGCGGGGATCGATCTATTGCCATGCGAATGCTAGGCAAACATGTTACTACCGTACTAGCCAGGAGGCTAGAACAGTGCCCGAATGTACCCTCAAGCAAGAGAACTCTAACCCAAGACAGTGGAAGACCATGGTGCAGAGACTATGACTCTACCCAAGACTAGAAAACATTGATCTCGGAGTGTCCTTCTCCTAGAAGAGCTGCTTACCATAGCTAAAGAGTCTCTTCTACCCTTAACTCTAAGAGGAAAGTAGCCACTGGACAATTACATCGCAGTAGTTAACCTCTTGAGAGAAGGAGAATTGTTTGGTAATCTGATTGTTGTTAGGTGTATGAGGACAGAGGTGAATGTGGAAAGAACAGGCCAGACTATACAGTGTATGTGTAGGCAAAGACAAAATGAGCCGTAACCAGAGAGAGGGATACAATGTAGAAATGTTTGGCCCGTCAAAGGTTCCAATAACTCTCTAGCGGTAGTATCTCAACAGGTGGCAGAGAGTTTATGCCTCAACTGATAAGGAATATAATTTAACCATAAAAGAAACCCTTTCTGGTACAACTCAGGAACATATATGGTGGTCTACCCTTAAATCTGGACTCTGGTGTTGATGCCACAGTTCCTCCTTTAGTTAAACCAGATGACTCAGTCTGTCCAAAGGAAAAGGCAACCCTTTTGGCTGATATGTTTGACAGTAAACAGAGTAATGAGAAACTTGAACTTCCTCATTCCTGTTTTCCTGAGGCTAAACTAACTAGTTTACCTTTTCGATCTCGTGAAATTAAAGCTCTGTTGATGGACCTCGATGCTTATGGAGGTGTTGACCCAAATGGTATTTTTCCATTGTTTTTTTATAAAGACAGCAGATTTCTTAGCTCCAAAGTTATCTGTTATTTTGCGTAAGTTAGCAAAAGGAAGAGCTTTTAGCATTTGTTGGAGAATTGGTAAT
>NC_090749.1:96873718-96876218 GCF_036898095.1 Palaemon carinicauda | reverse complement strand
AAGAAGAAAAAGGAGAGTTTCTCCATGTAAACAGGAAACAGAAATAGGCTTTAAATCATGGACATTCCGACGGGGGAGACCCATCTGTAATTCCGAGAGGCTGTATTCGTTCCTCGTATATCAAGAAGAAGAAAAATAAACAAAAGACTTGTAACATTTTACGTGATTAGTGGAAACGTTTATGGCCGAATAACACTAAAGTATTTTTCAATGAAATGTTTTAGTGCAGGGGGATTTCCCCGAAGAAATATTGTTATGAGAGAGAGAGAGAGAGAGAGAGAGAGAGAGGAGAGAGAGAGAGAGAGAGAGAGAGAGAGAGAGAGAGAGAGAGTAAAATGAATGAGACACAGGAGATACAATATAAGAAGATACAGATTTTAAGAGAGACAGTAAAAGGGTATTGTACAAGAATATGTTTCACTTTTACTAATCTCATTGTATGCTAACATTGATATATCTATCTTCTTATTTTTAACTGTGTCTCTAACGTATTTCCCAGCAATGTAATACATGTTAGTAGAAGATTTATATATATATATATATATATATATATATATATATATATATATATATATATATATATGTGTGTGTGTGTGTGTATATGTGTGGGTGTATATATGTGTGTATATATATATATATATATATATATATGTATATATACATATATATATGTATATATATATACATATATATATATATATATATATGTGTGTATATATATATATATATATATATATATATATATATATATATACATATATACACCCACACATATACACACATATATATATAAATATATATATATATATATATATATATATATATATATATATATTTATATATATATATATATATATATATTTATATATTTATAAATATATATATATATATATATATATATATATATATATATATATATATATTTATATATTATTACTTGCTAAGCTACAAACCTAGTTGCAAAAGCAGAGTGCAAACCCAAGGCCTCCAACAGGTAAAATAGCCCAGTGAGGAAAGAAAATAAGGAAATAAATGAAAAAAATAAGAAGTGATGAACAATAAAAAGAAAATATTTTAAGAACAGTGACAAGATTAAAATAAATCTTTCACCTATAAACTACATACACTTCTAAAAAAAAGAGAGAGAGAAAAGGAAATAAGACAGAATAGTGTGCATGAGTGTGCCCTAAAGCAAGAGAGTTCTACCCTAAGACAGCGGTAGACCATGGTAAAGAGGCTATGGCACTACCCAAGACTAGAGAACAATGTTTTGATTTTGGAGTGTCCTTCTCCTAGAAGAGCTGTTTACCATAGCTAAAGAGTCTCTTTTACCCTTACCAAGAGGAAAATAACCACTGAACAATTATAATGCAGTAGTTAACCCCCTTGAGAGAAGAAGAATTGTTTGGTAAACTTAGTGTTGTTATGTATGTTAGGACAGAGCAGTATGTGGAAAGAATAGGCCAGACTATGTGTAGGCAAAGGAAAAAAGAGCCATAACCAGAGAGAGGGATGAAATGTACTACTGCCTGGCCAGTCAAAGGACCCAATAACTCTCATTATATGGTGTGCGTGTGTAAGTGTATGTGATTGTGTGTTTTCGTGTGTTTTTGTATATATAATTATTCTACCATATCTTTCATTCTGTAACTATCTTCTTGAAAAAAATCCTCAAAACCAGAATTCTCCTACAAACTTTTATAATTATGATCTATATACATCTATCATTTTGAGTTTCCATATATATCAATTATCCATTTCCCCATCTATTTTGATATATCGTAAATTCATTTTTATCTCAGGTTATAATATTTCTTAATATTATTCTATAGAATATGACGTATTCTATATCCAGGGATTCCTTCCTTGTATCTACTTACGGCGTATTTTCGTCCAGGAATTTCTCATTATTTTCTCTTATTATTTAAGTATTTAAATATTGTATAATATATATAAAATATATATCAATGGAAAGTAAATATATTCTTCTATACGATGGTGGAAGAATTTATTTATTAGACTGAATTTTTATTCTGCTGATGTGAATTATGTAAAAATCCCAAAAATTGTGATTGAGAATTAAAAGGTTATAATCAAATGGTGTCTATAGAACTAGAAAATTATTGACCAAAGAATGAAAGATATAAAAAATATAACGTTTCTTTGAAGTAGGAGCATTGTGTATTTACCATTACAATGATTTTACAATGAATCATTAAAAGCCAAAGCGTATTTAAAACATCCATTGTATGGAATCAATTGTATTAATTCACATAAAGCGTTAATTACTCCATTGTAGACACCCCCATTGTATGCATACACCCACTTTATAATAATTCATTGTATACAACACAGGAACGACAATACATTTATTCTTCATCGTAGCGAAAACATTAGCCCACCAATAACACAAAAGTTTCCAAAAACGTTTTTGAAAATCCTGGAACATCTCCCGCAACAGCTTCCAGCAATCATGTGCCCTTTTATGCAAAGAGCAAAA
>NC_090749.1:96853944-96861444 GCF_036898095.1 Palaemon carinicauda | reverse complement strand
ACTGAGATGAATAGCCATTTTAGAGTTAATTTCTGGTCTATTATAAATGCTCTTAGCATCCAGCAGGGTTCATTCATGTCAAATCAAGAGAGTATCTTTGTTTAAAGGTTTTAAGGGTCTCTCATGAATAGCAGAGGCTAGTGACCGAGACAGTACCCTAGCTAGCAGGACAATGCCCCAGAGACTAACTATATATACATATGATCAGCGCCTAAGCCACCTCTCCATCCAAGAGAGGACCAGGAGGGCTATGCAATGGCTGCTGATGACTCAGCAGGTAGACCTATAGGCTCACAAGGATGGTGAGGTAGCAGATACTAAAGGAACTAACGAGTTTGAGTATTCTCGAACCCCAGTCCGGCGATTACCAGACAGGGATGTTTCCAATAGGCCACCACAAGACTAGATGTCTTTTTATCTATCATATAAGACCTTTCAACTTCATCGTCTGATTTATCAGGATATGTCATGATAAATTAATATGATTATGATACTAATAGTTATTGTTATTATCATTATTATTATTATTATTAGTAGTAGTAGTAGTAGTAGTAGTAGTAGTAGTATAAAAATGATAATAATAATGATGAAAATGATAAAATTGACAATATAACAAAAATGCTAGAAATATTATTATTATTAATAATAAAAATAAAAATAAAATAATAATAATAATAATAATAATAATAATAATAATAATAATAATAATAATAATAATAATAATAATAACGGCTTAAAGCCATACCAAATGGTTCCACCCCACCCACTCTCCACTTAATCCAGAAGCAACATTCCCAAAAGTGTTTCGGCGGCGCTGACGCTCAGTCGAGGACGTTCTGGGAATCCCCCGACGCTAATTAAAATCATGATTACAATTTAATCCCGATTCTTCTTCTTGCTTGACATTCCGGGAGGAAGTTATTATCAAGAAGAGAAACATTGAGTTATTACGTTGCGCGACGCTAATTAAATATTCTTCGGCTGTAGTCACCAAAGGAGGATGTGTGGAAATTCCATTTGGAGACATTTGGAGCCGATTCCATTGAAGATTTTGGGGAAATTTCATTTGGAAACAGTTCCATTTAAGATTTTATTTTCTGGGTGGGCGTCATTCTTTAAGCGTTCTGAGTTGTGATAGATGTTTTAACAGATATTATAAAGATTATGTATTGTATTTCATTGTATTTTCAGTTAAGAATCAATCATTATCAATTATGCAGCTCTTCATATAAACGTGGTGGCATATATGACATTGTTTTCTGTATTAGAATAATTTTCTACACGGTCTTCGGTTACAAACTTACAGGCTTTTGCGATCTTTAAATAGTTTTAACAGATATTATAAAGATTATGTATAGTATTTCATTGTATTTTCAGTTAAGAATCAATCATTATCAATTATGAAGTTCGTGAAATAAACGGTTTAGTATATACGATTTTATTTTCTGTTTGAGAATAATTTTCTACACTGTCTTCGGTCACAGTTACAGGCATTTGCAATCATTAAATAGTTTTAACAAATATTATAAAGATTATATATTTTATTTCATTGTATTACCATTCTAGAATCATTCACTCTCAGTTATGTATTTCATCAAATACCAGTTTTATCTATTATAAATGGAAATTTATCTAATATATAAACGAAATTATTCATTACCTCTTACTTCGTTTTCGACAATAAAAACTTTGTTCTTAGCTAAATTATAAGAGATTCTTTTTCAAGCAGTCGATTTATAATGTCTTGTGGTTCACGGTAAAACGATCTCTTTGGGGATTGAAGGAAAATTTGTAGATATTACAAAGATTCTTCATCAAATATCAGGCTTAAAATCCATCACTACTACAGATGCAAATTGCAAATTATAGTTTGAATCATTTTTATTATTATTATTATTATTATTATCATTATTATTATTATTATTATTATTATTATTATTATTATTACCCAAGCTACAACTCTAGTTGGAAAAACGGGTTGCTAAAAGTCTTGTAAGGGCTCCAACAGGGAAAAATAGCCTAGTGAGGAAAGGAAATAAAGAATTATTATTATTATTATTATTATTATTATTATTATTATTATTACCCAAGCTACACCTCTAGTTGGGAAAGCAGGATGCCATAAGCCCATTAAGGGCTCCAACAGGGAAAAATAGCCCGGTGAGGAAAGGAAACAAGGAAATCAAGAAACTACAAATGAAGTAATGAATGATTAATATCAAATATTTAAAGATCAGTCACAACGTTAGAATAGACATCATATATAAACTATTAATTTACCCCCAAGGTATGTTGAACTTTCAAGCACATTTTGCTATATCTTTTTTGAAATTGTTCTAACAGCCTTAATTTTTGTCATAGAGAGGTCAGGTTGGTCTCATTCTTTTGAAAAATGCCTGAAGTTTCTCATAGTGTTATCAAAAATATGCAAAATCATGTAAATAACAGTGTTTTGCAAGAACGTACAGGTACGTCCATTGGGGGTGAAAGGGTTAAGAAAGACTTGTCTGCCTGTTCAATATAAAGATATTCGATACAAGTTTTAACTTTTGAAGATCATCCAGTGATTGAACTACCTGAGTTTTAGAAGGTAAACTTATCTGCTCCACAGTAAAGTTACCACAGATTGTTTGTTATCAGTCAATGGTTTTATCTCTATTATTTTGTTCTAAAAACAGATATCATGGAGAAAATTATATCATAGAATTGAAATTAGCTTAATTTTGTAATTTTGGAAGAGTGGTCATTATGTCATACACGGAGAACTAGGATTTAAAGCTAAAATACATTTTTTAAAAAATTAATAAAATCTAAATGGTGTGAGTCATTTGTAATTTTGAATCGGAATCATTGACACAGATAAATAGTAAATATATATATATATATATATATATATATATATATATATATATATATATATATATATATATGTGTGTGTGTGTGTGTGTGTGTGTCTGTCTGTCTGAAGGTGTGTATACATATATACATAATGTTTATATGCATACATATATATATATATATATATATATATATATATATATATATATATATATATATATATATATATATATATATATATACTGTATATATACACATATGCATCTAGACTAGTTTGTGTGATAGCTGATTATTTCCACTAATACCTTTTATTGAAGAAAAAAGAAAAAACCATGAAATCAATAAAAAAACAATTTCACCCCTCTCAGGATTCGAACCCATACTCCACCTCGGCTAATTCCACACAGCACCAAATAATCACATAGAAAACGAGAACTTCAAAGAAAACGGGAGCTTCACCAGTACTCACCCGTCTATAAGGGGATATTCCGACAAAATTTTTCTCGCTATTTCTAATCTCTTATCTAAGGACTGCTTGGGGTCCCCCCTTAGAGCCAAGGGCACGCCGACGCCAACTCCCGCCGTCACAGCTACCAGAAAGACGAGGCCAACGAGCCACCAGTGTCTCGTGCCTATCTCTCCGCCAACTGCTGGGGAAAAAGACAGATGTCAGGTTTTAGTTAATCCAGTCATTTCTGAGGAGGACATTTGGTTAATAATAATTAAAATCCTGATATTTTTTATTGTTGTTTCTTGTTAATAATATTGTTTTTCAAGAGGTAAATTGTATGAATATTAGAAGATATATCCGATTATAATCCAGTCATTTCTGAGGAAGATATTTGGTTAATAATTAAAATCCTGATATTTTCTATTTTTGTCTCTTGTTAATAATATTGTTTTTCAAGAGGTAAATTGTATAAATATTAGAAGATATGTCCGATTATAATCCAGTCATTTCTGAGGAGGACATTTGGTTAATAATTAATCCAGTTATTTTTATTTTTTGTAGTCTTTGGATAATAACACTAGTTTTTAAGAGGTAAATTATTTAAATTTTGGAAGATATAACTAATTATAATCCAGTCATCTCTGAGGAAGAAATTTGGGGAATAATTATTTTTTTATATATAATTTTTGAGGATTGAAATCTGATTAGAATTGCTAAAAGTATTTTTGAGGATGAAAAAATGGTTATGAATAGTCACATGAGTCATATTTCAAAATTATTGAGAAGGAAATTTTGATAAAACTAATAAAGTTATCTTTAAGGAGTCATATTAGCTTACAATTTTAACTAATAAAGTCAAGTAAACTTATTTGATAACAATTATTATAGTCATATTTGAAAGGTTACTATTCATTTTCATATAAGTAATTTAATTGGGAATTGTGTATTATTCAGGTAATCATAATATTTGAGACAAGTTAATTATCATTTTGATAAATATAACAATGTTGAAATGGGAAATAACTCAAACAAGGAATAAATGAATTATTCATTAATGAAATGAAGAGAGAGAGAGAGAGAGAGAGAGAGAGAGAGAGAGAGAGAGAGAGAGAGAGAGAGAGAGAGAGAGAGAGAGAGATGAAGTATTTACACTATTCTACCTTTTTCTCAATACAATACTCAAGTTACAACCTTTATTGTAAAGACAAGTTAAAAAAGAGTTATATTAGCTCTAATATGGTATGATAATTGTGTTTTCGGAACTGTATTTTCTCATATATATATATATATATATATATATATATATAGATATATATATATATATATATATATATATATATATATTGATATATATATATATATATATATATATATATGTGTGTGTAAATATATATATATATATATATATATATATATATATACTGTATATATATATATATATATATATATATATATACATATATATATATATATATATATATATATATATATATATACATATATATATATATATATATATATATGTATACATATGTATATATATAAATATATATATATATATATATATATATATATATATATATATATATATATATATATACACTATATACTATATAAACCTACCTAAATTAGCTTTCCTTAATTAGTGAAGGCAAACAGAACACAGAACAATCTCCAACAGGTTAATAAGGGGATCACCAGATTTAATTTCGACCTCTCTCTCTCTCTCTCTCTCTCTCTCTCTCTCTCTCTCTCTACAACAACAACAAATGTGAAAATCACTTTAATCTTTATGTGACTGTCCATCTTTCTCTCATTATTATTATTATTATTATTATTATTATTATTGTTATTATTATTATTAACAAAATTATTATTATTTTCATTATTATTATTATTATTATTATTATTATTATTACTGTTGTTACTGTATTATTTTTATTATTAACATTATTATTATTATTATTATTATTATTATTTCTATCATTATTATTATTATTATTATTATTATTATTATTATTATTATTATTATTATTAGCATTATTTTTATTTTTAGTACTATTAATATTATTATTAATATTATTATTATTATTAGCATTATTTTTATTTTTAGTACTATAATTAATGAAGCGTGGGTTGGTTCATAAGCGACAGTTTAATGTGTACAAAAATTTACTGACTTGGGTTACAAATAAAATCAAGATGAGGTATTGTATGAGTAAGTTTGAGACTTGTAGGGACCACAAATAGCAGATTCTTTTAATCATTTTTTCATGAATATTGTTTCACGTCTTACTGGGAATCTTCCTCATGATATAAATCTTACATGTTTTGATAATATTTGTCGAGTTGACCACACATTCTTCTTGGCTCCAACAGATGAGGGCGAGGTCTGTTCAGTATTGCAATCAATGCCGGATAAGGGAAACAGTGTAAATGATATTAAGCCTAGTTTTCTCCTATTAGTTCGTGATACTGTTGGACCTATCATTGCGCACTTGTATAATCTGATCATTACTCAAGGCTTGTACCCTGATCTCCTTAAGGTTGGTCGGGTTATCCCAGTGTTTAAGTCAGGTGATGTAACCAAAATGAGTAATTATAGACCCATTACAACTCTAACTACTGTAAATAAAATTTTTGAACTCCTAACTCATTCGAGGATGGTCAAATTCATTGATCGTTTCATGTACTTTCGAACCTTCAGTTCGGTTTTAGAAAAGCATGTAGCACTACTACTGCCATTTTTAAGGTTGTAAGTGATATTTTACCCTCGTTTAACCAGAAGTCGTATACGATAGCACTTTTTTTTTTTGGATCTAAAGAAGGCTTTCGATACTGTGGATAGGAATGTCCTTCTCCATAAGTTATCAATAAGAGGATTTAGAGGTATTGTCAACTCCTTCCTCTTGTCATACTTGAGTAATCGAAGGCAGTATGTTTGTATTGGTGGCCATGTGTCTGATACTGGACCTATAAATTTTGGGGTACCACAGGGTTCGGTTTTAGGACCTCTTCTATTCAATGTTTTTATTAACGACATAGTAGATATAAGGATTACAAAGAAGGTTCTATTTGCAGATGATGCAGTTTTTTATATCAGAGAAAAATCACTTGAATTGTGCATTAGCAAATTAAATATATTGATTGCTGAACTCACAAACTGGCTCCAGAATAATAGACTAATTCCTAACGTAGAAAAAACTAAATTAATGTTGTTCACACCAAGGCATGTTGAAAGCTTGCCAGACATGTATTTTAACGGAACTAAGCTTGAGTGGGTCTCCAGTGTCAGGTACTTGGGCATCGTTATTGATAATAAGTAAAGTTTTACTCTGCAATCAACTGGAAGTTTTTAGAAAATTAAACAAAATTCAAGGTGTTTTTTATCCACTTTCCTCACTTGTGCCTCAGTCGGCTCTTATGACCATGTATTACTCCTTGGTGTACCCTATAATAATACAAAATGTTATCATTTGTGGTGGTGTTCCTGAGATAAACCTCCATAACGCTAAAACCTCTCTCAATAAAATACTAAGGAACATTCTAAAGGTTAAGCACGACGAGAATAATGTACCTTTGATGAGAACTAGTGACATGTACAAAAGGTTAAATTTAATGAAATTTGATGATGTATACAAATATTTCCTTTTGAGGTTTATTCACGATGTTTTTTATAGAAAGTCCGACATTTTCAGCGAGTATTATGCCACACTGTTGCCTTCACACTCGTACGGTACTCGGGGGGTGAGGATCAATCTCCCGGCAGTTAGGGTGGAGGTGGAGAAGCAGTCTGCTTTGTTTCAGACGTGCAGACTGTTAAACGAACTACCTCATGATCTTGTAAAGCCTCAGGCTGTTGTAACTTTGAAGAGGAAATATAAACATATGGTAGTTTCTCAGTATTAGGTCTCCTTTGATTTAATTTTTATATACTATTTTCTTATATTTTTAGTAAATGAGTTTGCAGTAATCGCAATGTATAAAAACTTTAACCAGGAGATTGTACTTACGATAGTGATGTTTTATATTCCAGATTCTTTATTGCTTTAAGTTTTATATTTCAGATTCTTTATTTCTTTAAGTAAACCTTTTCTTTTATTGAGAAACTATTATTGAAGTAAGGTTTATTTTTAATTTACTTTAAACAGAGTTTACTGGCTTATTGTACATAATATAATATTTATTGAATTTTAGAATAATTTTATTGT
>NC_090749.1:96846444-96848944 GCF_036898095.1 Palaemon carinicauda | reverse complement strand
TGACTAACCAGACAGTACTATATTGGATCCTTCTCTCTGGTTACAGTTCCTTTTCTCTCTGCCTACACACACGCACCAAATAGTCTAGTCTATCCTTTACTTATTCTAATCTGTTCTGATACACCTGACAACACTGAGATTACCAAACAATTCCTCTTCACCCAAGGGGTTAACTATTTCTCTGTAATTATTCAGTGTCTACTTTCCTATGTCCTCATACACCTGGCACCACTGAGATTACCAAAATATTCTTTTTTACTCATAGGATTAGCTACTGCACAGTAATTGTTCAGTGGCTACTTTCCCCCTTTGGTAAGGGTAAAAGAGACTCTTTAGCTACGGTCAGCAGCTCTTCTAGGAGGACGACATTCGAAAATCGAACCATTGTTCTCTAGTCTTGGGTAGTGCCATAGCCTCTGTACCATGGTCTTCCACTGTCTTGGGTTAGAGTTCTCTTGCTTGAGAGTACAGTCGGGCACACAATATTATCTTATTTCTCTTCTTCTTGTTTTTTTAAAGTTTTCTAGTTTTATATAGGAGATATTTATTTTAATGTTAATCCTCTAAAAAATTTTATATTTCTTTGTATCCTTTCCCCACTGGGCTATTTTCCCTGTGGGAGCATCTGGGCTTATAGCATCCTGCTTTTCCAACTAGGGTTGTAGCTTAGCAAGCATAAAATGTAGTCCGTTGGAGTCGCCGATCAATCTACGACTGAGCGGCGACTATGAACGACTACTCGCCGATTAGTCGCCATCTTTATTATCATAGTTTCTTTAAATATTATTCATAATGACTTCCTATTCTATTTTTATTTATTGTTAGAAGTATGGTTATTATTTCTGTTATTCCAAAAAAAAAAAAAAAAAAAAAAAAAAAAAAAAAAAAAAAAAAAAAAAATTAGGTAATATTTGTTATGTCATTTATAGGATTAGGAAATGTAAAATCACTGGAGAAAGTTTAACAAATAGTAATAATGAATAGGATGTTTTTTTTTTTTTATGAATGATGTACTTAGATATTTACCTGTAAATTCAATGGTCCATTAAAGTGTTGGTATATATTGACTTTCCTTTATTTAATTTATTTAATTTGATAATTTCTGAAATTGTCGTAGGGGTTAATTATGAATTTTATAGTTTGTTGTAATAATAATAATAGTAATAATAATGATAATAATTATAATAATGATTATAATAATAATAATAATAATAATAATAATAATAATAATAATAATAATTATGATAATATCAATAATATTATTAATGATAATCATGGTGAAAACAATAATAGTAATATGATAATAATAATAATAATAACAATAATAATAATATTAATAATAATAATGCTAATAATAATAATAATATTAATAATAATAATAATAATAATAATAATAATAATAATAATGATAAAAATAATAATAATGATAAAATAATAATAATAATAATAATAATAATAATAATAATAATAATAATAATAATAATGATGATGATATAAATGATAAATATAATAATAATAATAATAATAATAATAATAATAATAATAATAATGATAACAATAATAATAGTAGCAGTAATAATAATAATAATAATAATAATAATAATAATAATAGTAGCAGCAGTAATAATAATAATAATAATAATAAAAATAATAATAATAATAATAATAATAATAATAATAATAATAATAATAACTTACAACTCATCCATTATTTACCCCTCCCGTTACTCTAACATTTCGTCAGAGTCCAACGCAGGTAAACGAAAGTGCATTGTGGTTTGCCAAGAACAACAAACAATCTTTTTTGCGGTTTGTTTTGTCTCGATAGGAAGAAAACAAGAGAACAAAGGCAGGCGAAGGAAAAAATATCGGCAAAGGTTGACTCAGTCCATCAGACCTCTCCGTCGTCCAGCTTTTATCAATTACGAAGTTCCGGAGAAGCAGGACACAACAAAACTCCATATTGAGGCAAAGGCACAATGCTTAAGGGTTCCGTCAGAGGTTTCTCTCTCTCTCTCTCTCTCTCTCTCTCTCTCTCCTCTCTCTCTCTCTCTCTCTCTCTCTCTCTCTCTCTCTCTCTCTCCTCTCTCTCTCTAAAAAACGTTTTTACTTCCATTTACTTATTCCGTAAGAAATTACATTCATGCTTGCAAATTAATATTTAAGTCTCTCTCTCTCTCTCTCCTCTCTCTCTCTCTCTCTCTCTCTCTCTCTCTCTCTCTCTCTCTCTCTCTCTCCCTCACCAAACGTTTTTACTTCCATTTACTTATTTCGTAAGGAATTACATTCATGCTTGCAAATTAGTATTTAGGTCTCTCTCTCTCCTCTCTCTCTCTCCCTCTCTCTCTCTCTCTCTCTCTCTCTCTCTCTCTCATCTCGTCTCTCACTCTCTCTCTCTCTCTCTCTCTCTCTTCTCTCTCTTCTCTCTCCTCTCTCTCTCTAAAAACGTTTTTACTTCTATTTACTTATTCCGTAAGAAATTACATTCATGCTTGCAAAT
>NC_090749.1:96842591-96845944 GCF_036898095.1 Palaemon carinicauda | reverse complement strand
AGAGAGAGAGAGAGAGAGAGAGAGTTCAATATTTTCAATGGTGAAGGAATCAATCCAAGAAAGTAATGGAGGAAAGAGTCAACCTAGAAATAGTTGAGATAGTGGAACAAGTAATGGGTTGAGAGAATCAAAAAAGCCTTGAGAGAAAGAATCAAAGAAGTAGTGTTTGTGACTATCAAATTAAACAATCAAAACAATAATTGGTTAAAGAATGAAACAAGTAATCAGGTAAATAATCCAACAAGAATTGTGCGACTGAATGAAACAAGTATTGAGTAAAAGATTAAAGCAAATAACTAGTGAAATAATGGGACCAGTAACTAGTGAAATAATCAAACAAGTACCGGGTGAAAAAAATGAAACAAACAATGAGTGAAAGAATGAACCCAATAATAAGTGTAAGAAGGAAACAAGTAAATAGTCAAACATGTAATTAGTGAAAGAATGAAACAAGTAATTAGTAAAAGAATAAAAATAATTAATGTATGAAAGAATGAAACAAATAATCAGTGAAAGAATGAAACAAGTAATGACTAAAGAATGAAACAAATAATGAATGAAAGAATAAATAAAGTAGTGGGTGTAAGTTGAAATAAGTAATGAGTGGAAGAATGAAACAAATAATGAGTAAAAGAATGAAACAAATAATGAGTGAAAGAACGAACCAAGTTATGA
Organism: Palaemon carinicauda; assembly: GCF_036898095.1. Classification (NCBI taxonomy): domain Eukaryota; kingdom Metazoa; phylum Arthropoda; class Malacostraca; order Decapoda; family Palaemonidae; genus Palaemon; species Palaemon carinicauda. Next base: position 96,845,269 of record NC_090749.1, on the reverse strand, counting down.
GCGTAAGATTGAAATACGTAATGATTGGAAAAATGTAACAAGTAATGAGTGGGAGAATGAAACAAGTAATAAGTAAAAGAATGAAACAAATAATGAGTGAAAGAATGAACCAAGTTATGAGTGTAAGATTAAAACAATTAATGCGTGAAAGAATTAAACAAATAATGAGTAAAAATACAAAACAAGTAATGAGTGAAAGAATGAAACATGTTATGGGTGAAAGAATGAAACAAATAATGAGTGAAAAAAAAATAAAACAAGTAGTGAGAGAAAGATTGAAACAAATAATGGCTGAAAGAAAGAAACAAATAATGAGTGTAAGATTGAAACAAGTAATGAGTGAAAGAATGAATCATAATGAGTGTAACATTGAAACAAATAATGAGTGAAAGAATGAAACAATTAGTTTAAGATTGAAGCAAGTGATGTGTGAAAGAATGAAACAAGTAATGAGTAAAAAATAAAACAAGTAATGAAATAAAGATTGGAACAAGTAATGAGTCAAAGAGTATAACAAATAATGAGTGAAATAATAAGATAAATAATTCGTGAAAGAATGAAACAAGTAAGGAGTGAAAGAATAAAACAAATAAGGAGTGAAAAAAAATAATGAATGAGAGAATGAAGCTAGTAATGAGTCAAAGAATGAAACTAATAACTAGTGAAAAAGTATAACACGTAATGAAGGAAAGATTGAAATAAATGACTGAAAGACTTGAACAAATATTGAGAGAAAGAGTTGAACAAGCAATGCGGGGAAATATAAGAAATAATAAGTAAAAAAAATAATGAGTGAAAGATTGAAACAGTAATGAGTGAAAGAATGAAACAAATAATGAGTGAAAATTAAAACAAGTAATAAATGAAAGATTGAAAGAAATAATGACTGAAAGAATTAAACAAATAACAAGTGTGAGATTGAAAGAAGTAATGAATGAAATAATGAAACAATGAACTTAAGATTGAAACAGCAAATGAGTGAAAGAATGAACAAATAATGAGTGAAAGAATGAATCCTAATGTGTGTAAGATTGATGCATGTAAAGAGTATAAGAATGAACAAATAATGGATGAAAACATAATATAATTAATGAGTAAAAGAATGAAACAAGTAAGGAGTGAAAGAATGAAACAAGTAATGAGTGAAAGAATGAAACAAGTAATGAGTGAAAGAATGAACTAAAATGAGTGAAATAATGAACTAAATAATGAGTAAAAGAATGAAACAAATAACGAGTGAATCAATGAAATCAAGGAAACAAGTAATGGGTGAGAGAATAAAAAAATGATTGAAAGAATGAAACAAGTAATGCGTGAAAGAATTAGGTAAATAGTGAGTGAAAGAATGAAACAAGTAATGAGTGAAAAACTTAAGTAAATATTGAGTGAAAGAATGAAACAAGTAACGAGTGAAAGAATTAAGTAAATATTGAGTGAAAGAATGAAACAAGTAATGAGTGAAAGAGTAAAACAAATCTCTTAGTAAATAAATTGAAGAATGACATTATGAAAAGTCTAAAAGGAAGCGAATGTCTCCTCCATACCTCTGGGGGTCTGTGCTGGAATGCAAAGACCTCTGGAGTCGGAAACGGAAATATTCCGACGTGAGATCTGGAAGAAATATGGCCTGGAATCTTAGGTAGGGAAGACGAGGGGACGTCAGGGAGGAAAAGGACACACTAAAAAGGAAACAGGAAGTTTGGAGCATAAATAGTTTGAAATGGCGCTCGAGAGGAAAAGAGCATAGCAATAATAATAATAATAATAATAATAATTAGCTGGGACACACCTTTGGGATTAGAAAGGGCTATTGAATGAAGGATCTCTCTCTCTCTCTCTCTCTCTCTCTCTCTCTCTCTTATACCCAGCCTCTTTCCCTTTCCGTGCCTCTCTTTCCCCTGTTAACATCCTTTTTACCACCCTCTCTCTCTCTCTCTCTCTCTCTCATCCTAGCGTCCTTTGGCTATGTCTCCTCCTCCGCTCTCTCTCTCTCTCCTCTCTCTCTCTCTCTCTCTATACCAGCCTCTTTCCCTTTTCCGTGCCTCTGTCTCTCCTGTTAACATCCTTTTTACCACCCTCTCTCTCTCTCTCTCTCTCTCTCTCTCTCTCTCTCTCCGGTTGGACCCTAATGATCGTCCGAGAAGAATAACGATCGGCTGTGTGAGATTCGGAGAGAGAGAGAGAGAAGAGAGAGAGAGAGAGAGAGAGAGAGAGAATTTTCCACCTGCTTATTTTTTTTCCTTTGTTTGCTATTCATATTATCTTATTTATAATTCTTGCTTCACTCTCTTCCCTATTGTTCTTCCTAATTTCTTTGTATTTATTTCCTATATATTTCTATATTTGCGTTTTCATCTAAAAAATTTTCACTGATATCTTTCTTTTTTTCATTCTGCTTTATCATATCTTTATTTTCATCTAGTTTATGCACTTATTGTGATAAACTTTATCAATGTTTTATATTTTCACATAATTTACAATAGATTTGTTTTTTAAATTGCTCTAAAAGGCTTAATTTTTGTCATAGAGAGGTCAGGTTGGTCTCATTCTTTTGGAAAATGCCTGAAGTTTCTCATAAAGTTATCAAAAATATGCAAAAACATGTAAATAACAGTGTTTTGCAAGAACGTACCGGTACGTCCTTTGGGGGGTGAAAGGGTTAAGTGCATTTATGATTG
>NC_090749.1:96830091-96837591 GCF_036898095.1 Palaemon carinicauda | reverse complement strand
AATCATGCAAACTTTATTATTCGATACCTCAAACCCACCAGAACAACAACCTTACTCGTATTGTACGATATTTTTCGTCTCTGTTTACAATATCTGAACAATCCAATAAAGGCTTCGCTGAAAGTTGACTAGACTTTACAAACAATTAAACTATAATTTTTTTCTGATAGCTCTATATATTAGTTCTTCTTGATGCCTATATATAAAATTTTATCGTAACTGTAATTCAAACATCGAGAACCATATTGTACGACAACTCGATTTCTTCACGTACGATGCAGCCAACCAGGTCTGGCCTCTAGCGGTACTTTGATACTACATAGTCTCTCTAAACTCTTTTCAAAAGAATAGGCCGATAGAACTAGCAATCTAATATATATTTTCAAGCCCAGAATTAAAATAAAAGACAGAAAAAGGATGAAGGTATATTGCGTAATAATAAAAGAAACTTCTCGAGATTAGATTCGAAAAGCCAGATAGTTGTAGGCCCCTGACTAAAAAAGATAATTATTTTCAAAGAATAATGGTTATTCAAGAAAAAAATTCAGCAGTTTAAGAAGAATTCAACAAAACAGTAACCAAAACATACGCCATAAATATCTAATCCCATTGTAAGGAAGATATAATACACTAAAAGCGTACTCACAGTCTATTCTTACACGACGATTAAATCCCTTTATGCACGATATTCCACGCGAGTCAAGTCCCTTAACGTACGATACTCGGAACGAGTGGAATTTCCCTGCTAAATTGTTTCACTAAACGGCGCCGTGTTGTTCATTCCTGGCACGGGGAATAATCAATTATGCAGTTCAAATAATGGCAACGGCCGTCATAAAGTTGACGCAGTAAAAGCATAACCCATTTTTACGCCACGCTCAGAAGAAAAAAAAAATATAGTTTTCAATGAGTTTCGTTCGCGGGCAAAAAGCATCGTTCATGATAACAGTTCGTAAATTCGTTTTATTATGGCCTTTTGCGACTAATGGAACGGAAATAAGAAAAAAAATAGTATTAATTATTCATACTCAGTTTATATCTGTTCTAAAAAAAAGGGCACATTAAAAGCCAAAGCACGACGTTCGCCCAACATTTTAACTAACAAGACGGATTTCCGCTCGCGTATGGAGAAAGTGAACGAGCCCCCCTGGACGGACTATTAGTACCGAGCCCCATCCACCATTCCACCAGTCACATCCCAGTCCCCTTGGGGACCACCCGGGATGATCTGAGGAGCATTAAAGAGTGTCCAAAGGGCAAATCCTGAGACCTGTGTAACTGCTCTGATTACACGCTCCTTCCAGCCATTTAGAGTAGGGTGCTCCTTTTTTCCAACACGCCCTTTATATTAAGGAGGTTTTTGTCATCCCTCGGGATATAGAGAGAGAGGGAGGATCTCGCAGAGTTTTCTTGTGCTCAATTAGGTATGTCAGGATTTTAAGATTGGCTTAATTGTTTAGAGATCTCCATCATTATCTCACGATAGGGACACTGACAGTTAGAATTAAGGATATATTTAATAGTAAAAAATGATCTAGTTTAACCTTGCACGATTATGATGGCCTATGTGGTAACATCCCTCACCTTTGATGGCCTGACTGGGGTTCAAGTCCCGTTCAAACTCGTTAGTTCCTTTGGTCGTTGTAACCTCACCGTTCTTGTGAGCTAAGGATTGGGGGTTTGAGGTAGCCTACAGGTCTACCTGCTGAGTCACCAGCAACCCTTACCTGCCCCTCCTTGGTCCTTCCTTGGGTGGAGAGGAGACCTGAGCGCTGATCACATGTATATATGGCTTGTCTCTAGGGCACTGTCCTTTTCCTCTGGCATTCATGACTACCCTTCTCTTGCTTGAGGGTACACTTGGGCCCACTATCCTATCTTAAATCTCTTCTTTTTGTTTTGTTAAAGATTTTATAGTTTATATAGGAGATATTTATTTTATTGTTATTGTTATTAAAATATTTTATTTTTCCTAGTTTCCCCCTCCTCAATGAGCTATTTTTGCTGTTGGAGCCGCTGGGCTTATAGCATCCTGCTTTTCCAACCAATGTTGTAGCTTAGCAATTGATAATAATAATAATAACAAAAAAGATCTTTCCTTATTAAAAATTCTTAGTAGTTTACTGGCTACTCTTCATTCTAAGTAGTTTACTGGCTACTCTTAATTCTAAGTAGTTTACTGGCTACTCTTAATTCTAAGTAGTTTACTGGCTACTCTTAATTCTAAGTAGTTTACTGGCTACTCTTAATTCTAAGTAGTTTACTGGCTACTCTTAATTCTAAGTAGTTTACTGCTACTCTTAATTCTAAGTAGTTTACTGGCTACTCTTAATTCTAAGTAGTTTACTGTGTAATCTTAATTTCAAGTAGTTTACTGGCTACTCATGAGATAAGAGAGGGGTCATTGCCCTGTCTTTCATTTTATTGAAGATTAATCAGTCATATATAAAAACATTATCTAAGCATAACCTCCACCAAAGATAAGATTGAGGAGGACCATGTCATACTTACTGATAGGATATTGGTGGGCGTATGAGCCTACCACTCTCCAATGACCATTTTCAAAGTCTCAGAGAGATCTAAAAAAGGTTCAGAGCCAAGAAAAATTCAGATAAATCTCAAAAAAAGGCTAAGAGAGGTCCAAAAAAGGCTTAAAGAAATCGAAAAACGGCTCTAAGAGATCCAAAAAAGGCTTAGAGCCAAAAAAAAAACTCAGATAAATCTCAAAAAAAGGCTAAGAGAGGTCCATAAAAGGCTTAAAGAAATCGAAAAACGGCTCTAAGATATCCAAAAAAGGGTAAGAGAGATCCAAAAAAGGCTAAGAATGATTAAAAAAAGGCACTGAGAGATCTAAGAAAGACCCAAAGAGATCCCCAAAAGGCTCAAAGATTTCCATAAAAAAGCTCTGAAAGATGCAAAAAAAGGCTCATAGGGATCACCAAAAAGCTCAAAAGATACAAACAAAGGCTTCGAGAGATAAAAAAATTGGCTGTGGGAGGTCCAAAAAAGGCTGAGATGCAAAAAATGGCTTAGAGATATTAAAAAGGGCGCAGAGAGATCCAAAAATGGCTTAGAGCGATAAAAAAATGTTTAGCAAGATACAAGAAAGGCTCAGAGCGATACAAAAAAAAAAGGCTCAGAAAGATCCAAGAAAGGCCCAGAAAGATCCAAAAAAGTCTCCGAGATATCAAAAAAAAATAAGAGATCCAAAAAAAGGCTTAGAGTGATAAAAAAAGGCTCAGCAACATTCAGAAAAGGTTCAGAGACCCAAAAAACGCTCAGAAAGATTAAAAAAAGGGCTCAAGGGTAAAAAAAAGGTTCCGAGAGATCAAAATAAAAGGCTGAGAGAGATCTAAAGAAGGACTCAGAGAGATCTAAGAAAAGACTCAGAGAGATCCAAAGGTCCTTATGCGTACCACAGATTTGGAGTAACTAACTTTCCAGCTGAGGCGTTAGGCACAACTCCCCGTACGAATTTTTTAGCCGTACGTGTCTGGGAATTTTTCAGTCGTAGCCATGAACTCCTGCGATATAAGGCATTGGGCACAACTGGCCGTACTACCAGCTACGTGGAATATACGGGCAAAATTTGTGTGAAATCGTGGGTGTGACGCAAGGGGCGCGCAACAGTCTTTGATCTCGTAGCCCGCCGTATACCAGCCGCAGAATCTGCATGTGCTTCATTTAATTCCGTACGACAAACGTAAGTCACACGCACGGCTTACTTACGTCAGACGTGCATCCTGTCTGCGACTACAAATTTTCTTGACTGCCGTAGAACATTTTAGTGCAGCGAGTGAAGATTCTGCGGCTGGTATACGGCGGCTACGAGGTCAAAGACTGTTGCGTGCCCCTTGCGTCACACCTACCATTTCACACACATTTTGCCCGTATACCCCCCCCCCCCCCCCCGTAGCTGGTAGTACGGCCAGTTGTGCCCAACGCCTAAGATATCACAAACGATGAGAGCAAATGCAAATAGAGAGTGAATAGTTTAGTTCTAGTTAATTCTAAATGGCTTAGTTAGTATTTTTGTAGCTTGGATAATGCGAAAAGTTGGCAGATATATATATATATATATATATGTGTGTGTGTGTGTGTGTGCGTGTGGTTGTATGTATTTATATGTCTAATTCTAACGTCAAACTTAATATAACCTTGTGACTAAAAATGCAAAATTTATTTTACCAGAGTCTGCAGTTTCTTGTCACTATCACCATCTAGCAATATATCATCAATAAACAGTCATTCAGTCTTTAATGTACCACCCCTCCTCCATGTATGAATGCATTTATACATAAATATACATACATACTGTATACATGTTTACCAAAAATGCTATTAGTATCCAAACAGATTTCCATTTACCAGAGTATATTGGTCATTAAGTCCTGGATGAAAAAAAAAAATCCATTAATGACACCCTCATGGATAAGCAGAAGCGCCTCCCCAATTTCTGTCACCCGATAATTAGATATCGTTAATCGTTACAAAGGATAATCACTCCAGAGATAAAATTTCGAAGAGTGGCGTTGCAATGCCTTAGAGTTTCTTCGTTTTCGATTTAAATTGTTCATATTTCTTAAGTCTATTTACAAGGCAATGAGTTCTGAATTTTACCTGTGTGAGAGGGTGGGTGATTATACTTTTTTAAATGAATTTCAATATATCTTATTAATATAAAAAGGGTAAATTTTGTGAAGAATGGTTGGTAAATAGAATCTTATAATTGAATTGGTCGAAAATATTGAGGTCGTTTGTCCTAATATACAGTATGTATACATATATATATATACATATATATACACACATATATATATGTGTATATATATATATATATATATGTATATTCATTCATATATGATGTATTTATACTTACATATATACATATATATGTAGATATATGTCTATATATACATACATATATACACACATATACATGCATACACACACACATACATATATATATATATATATATATACATATATATATATATACATGCATACTGTATATATATATATATATATATACATGCATACAGTATATATATATATATATATATACTATATATATATATATATATTTATATATATACATATAAATATATATATACATATATATATATATATATATATGTGTGTGTGTGTGTGTGTGTATTGCCCCCTGAAAATCTAAATTTTGAATTGAATGAGGAATCTCCTTCTCCTCAGAGAGAGAGAGAGAGAGAGAGAGAGAGAGAGAGAGAGAAGAAGAAGAAGAAGAAGAAGAAGAAGAAGAAGAAGAAGAAGTAACAGAAAATAGTATTTAATACTAAGTTATACCTGGCGTCCCGAACCTCCACGAACACCATCTATAATAATAATAATAATAATGATAATAATAATAATAATAAAAGGGTAACTTTCCCACTAATGAATAAGCCCCCTTTTCCCCTCATCTACCTCATCTCGAATAATCTCACCAGGTAATATCATTGCTCGATTCCAGGAAAAAAATACAATCACTCTCTTTGCAACGGCTCTCCCCAACAACCGCTCACCCTAACACCCGTGGCCATTTCATCAAGAAAGTCTGTAGTGAAATGTAATTTCGATATAGATTATGTGAAAGGAATTTTTTAATTTGTTGATGTATTTTTATTATTGTGTGAAATCGTGTAATTATCTCTTAGGGGATTGGAGATATGATGTAATATCAGCTTTGATTGTGATGATGATATGAATGATCATTGTGATGGTGTTGATGATTATGATAGTGATTCGCTGAGCTATTGTCCATAGGGAGTATGTTGTAATGTGATTCGATATAATAATAATAATGATATTGATAATAATAATAATGATAATAATAATTTGATCTATAAGCAATGAGAACAATATCATTAGAACACTAAAATGATAATTATTATAACAATAACTTTAAAAGATATAATAATAATAATGATAATAATAATAATAATAATAATAATGATAATAATAATAAAGAAAATAATGATCATAAAATCACTGATCTATAGTCACCAAGAATGAAATCCAATCTGTTAATCTCAAAAGGCTTAAGGTAAGAAATCAATAGAAGAGAGAGAGAGAGAGAGAGAGAGAGAGAGAGAGAGAGAACAGCCCTATAGAACGCCCCAGAATAGAGTTATCGTTTCCCAAGAGCAATGTATTGGAAAAAGATGTATAGGCCTATTATCTCCGGCCATATTCAAGAACTGGTCTTCATTATGAAGCTTTTTTTACCTGGAGATGTATCATGTATTGGTTAAGGGAGCCTTCGTGTTATTATTATTATTATTATTATTATTATTATTATTATTATTGTTGTTGTTGTTGTTGTTGTTGTTATTATTATTATTATTATTATTATTATTATTATTTACTAAATCTATAGGAGATTTTTTCATTGTCATACCATGACTCATGTCCATACAGCAACACCGATCTCACTAAAGTGATATATAGCCTGATTTTTATATGTAATTTTTGGCAATTTGATTTCCAAATTTTACTAATCCTAGCCATTGTATGATTTGCTTTTTGCAATTTTTTTCAATAAATTAAATTCTAAAGACCCTGTATTATAGACCACAAATCCTGAATATTTGAATGATTCTACCTCCCTAATACTTTCCCCTTCCAATGATATTTCATCTTCCATTGCATATTTCGTTTTCATCATCTCTGGTTTTCTTCTATTTATCTTGATCCCAACCTCATGTGATATTTCATGCATTCTGGTAAGCAGGCATTGCAAATCCCGAGGTGTGCTGCTAATAAGGACAGCATCAGCATAATCTAGGTCAGATAATTTCCTGTTACCAATCCAGTCCAATCCTTCTCCACCATCCCCAACTGTTCTATGCATTACAAATTCCACGAGGAGGATAAACAACATAGGTGACAACACATTTCCTTGAAGTACTCCGCTGATCACGGGAAATTCACTTGATAGGACTTCATTAACATTAACTTTGCTCTTACTATGCTCATGAACAGACATAATAAAATTCACACATTTAAGAGGAATTCTATAATAACGCAGGATTCTCCACAAAATTGGCTGGTGCACTCTATCAAAGGTTTTTTCATAGTCCACAAATCCACAAATGCCATCAAAAGTGGATTTCTATATTATACACATTGGTGTACAACATGTCTTAAAATGAGAATTTGGTCAGTACAACCTCTACTTTTTATAAATCCTGCTTGTTCATCTCTCAGCTTTTCATCAATCTTTTTCTTTAGTCTATTTAGAATAAGCATAGTATATGTAATGACAACTGACGTAAGTCCTATGGCTCTGTAATTATTGCAATCAGTTAGGTCTCCTTTTTTGGAATTTTCACTAACACTCCTAACTCCCATTCATCAGGTTTTGCCTCTTCATGCCACATTCTACAAAATAATCTTGTAAGTAGTCTGGGAGTCAATACATATTCAGCCAGTATCATCTCAGCAGTTATTCCATCGTATCTAAGGGCTTTTCATCTCTTGAGT
>NC_090749.1:96815091-96825091 GCF_036898095.1 Palaemon carinicauda | reverse complement strand
CAAGGCCTCCAACAGGAAAAAATAGCCCAGTGAGGAAAGGATTTAAGGAAATAAATAAACTACAAGACAAGTTATAAACAATTAAGATAAAACATTTCAAGAACAGTGGCAACAATAAAATAGATCTTTCATATTTATATAAACTCTAAGAATTAAAAAAAAGGAAGAGAAATAAGATAGAATAGTGTGCCTGAGTTTACCGTCAAGCAAGAGGAAACTAACCTAAGACAGTGGAAGACCATGGTACAGAGGCTATGGCACTACCCAAGACTAGAGATCATTGGTTTGATTTTGGGGTGTCCTTCTCCTAGAAGAGCTGCTTACCATAGCTAAAGTCTCTTCTACCCTTACCAAGAGGAAAGTAGCCACTGAACAATTAGAGTACGAAGAAGAATTGTTTGGAAATCTCAGTGTTGTCATGTATGAGGACTGAGGAGAATGTGGCAAGAATATGCCAGATTATATAGTGTATGTGTAAGTAAAAGAATAGAAAATTGAGCCGTAACCAGAGAGAAGGATGCAATGTAGTGCCGTCTGGCCAGTCAAGGAACCCAGTAACTCTGGCGACAGTATCACAACAGGTGACTAAAACTAGAGCAACGGTAAAGAAACTAAAATATAACTTTTAGATTGTGAAATGCTAATCGTTGGTTAAATCCTCTTCCTTGTGAAGCAACGGTAAAGGAACCAAAATATAACTTTTAGATTGTGAACTGCTAATCATTAGTGATTTCCTTTTCTTTATGAAGCAAATAATTTGAAAATAGAGAAATTGCAAGAGGTTCAGCAACTATAGATTATTTTTTTTTACATATCTCGAAGAAACTAGTAAATATTCTGTTATTTATCATATAATCTATATTTTTTTTTTTCAATTGGAAATTTCGATCTATTCAAAGGACCCACTAAAACATCAACGGCACCAGCCACCCATTGAGATTTTACCACTGGAGAGTTAGTGGGTACTTTGTCTGGTCTGGGCACATAACACAACATTGAAAAGCTCTCTGGTTACGGCTCATTTTTCCTTTCCCTACATATACACAGAATAATCTGGCCTTTTCTTTACACCTTTTCCTTTTTCCTAATACACCTGACGACACTAAGATAACCGAAAAAAGTTTTATCACTCAAGGAGTTAACGACTGCATTGAAGTTAATCAGTGGCTAATTTCTTTTTGGTGAAGGTAGAGGGGACTTTTTGGCTTTGGTAAGCAGCTCTTCTAGGAGAAGAACACTCCATTGTTCTCTAGTCTTGGGTAGTGCCATAGCTCTGTACCATGGTCTTCCACTGTCTTGGGTTAGAGTTCTCTTGCTTGAGGGTACACTTAGTCACACTATTCTATCTGTTCCCTTACTTCCTTTCCTCACTGGTCTATTTTTTCCTGTTGGAGCCCTTGGGCTTATAGTATCTTGCTTTACCAACTAAGTTTGTAGTTTATCTAATAATAATAATAATGATAATAATAATAATCTCTCTCTCTCTCTCTCTCTCTCTCTCTCTCTCTCTCTCTCTCTCTCTCTCTCTCATTAATTCCGAAGGCTAAAAAGTATTTCTGAGGGTAAACACATAACTTAATTTATGTTTTGTTTTAAAAAAGAGGGGAAAAGCTACCAGAGTTACCCCTAATGTTATTATCATAATGAACGGGGGTAAGTTAAAAGGCTTTTTATCATTTTTATCATAATACTTTCATTAGAGAGAGAGAGAGAGAGAGAGAGAGAGAGAGAGAGAGAGAGAGAGAGTAGAATGTTTACCTAATACATATGTATATAACTTTTTTTTCTATGCATCACACATTTTCAGTCACTGGTGGAGTCCATTTGGTATTAGCCTCCTGATTTCAGGCAAGCAGTTATGGGCTGAGGTTGGTAACCCTACACTTTACGTATATATATATATATATATATATATATATATATATATATATATATATATATACAGTCATTCCCCTGTTAATGTACAATATTTTATGTGACATATCTCTACACATAGACCTCATGTTTTAAAAGCAATATATATATATATATATATATATATATATATATATATATATATATATATATATATATATATATATACAGTAATTCCCCTGATAATGGACAATATTTTATCCGACATATCTCTACGCATAGACCGCATGTTTTATTAGCAATACTTTCTCTCTCTCTCTCTCTCTCTCTCTCTCTCTCTCTCTCTCTCTCTCTCTCTCTCTCTCTCTCTCTCTCTCTCTCTGAACTTCGAAAGAATAATCGAGTAATGTATACTAAACGAATTACGTAAATAGGCAAAAGGACGCTGTTGGACTTTCATTATTCATTCTTAAGCCTAATTACTTTCCCTCCCACATCTGAGTCTAGGCTCCATCCTGACCTCGCTATTCCGTTATTTCCTGTTCCCAAGGTTTCCATAGGAAGAATTTCGGAAGAGTCGAAATAAGGAACATTAGTCATTTAGCTGGGTGCCATTTTTTTTTTTTTTTTTTCGAGTTTAAATCATTTTTCCAGATTGGAGGTTTTGTTAATTTGTACAACGGAATCTTGATTAAATTTTTCGTATATTTTTTTCTATTTCATTTGACTAGTCATTCATTCTGTTTTTCATTTTCTTCTTTAAAAGTAATTATCCATATCTCTATTTCCTTAATGTATGTACTGTACGTGTTTGTGTTCTTAGACTAATATATATTCATCATCCCTGTGTGAAAAATAATCGGAAATATTGTAGATTCATAAAACTCGATTTTGTTTAATTTCATTATGTTTAATTTCATTATGTGTCAAATATCAAAAGTAATTTCTTTAATATTTTGCCCAAAAACATTGATAAATTTTAAATAACATGTGTCAAATTGTAAGAACAAATATGGAATTGTATCTTATATAAACAATGATGAATAATCTTGAATATGATGTATCAAATATTGCAAAAAAAAATATTTTTTTTCTTTTGTGTTAAATGCAATGAATAATTCATAGGATAGAGAAAATTTGGAAAGATGATAAGCAAGTTGAAATTTATGAAAGAAATTTAATCCACAAGAAAGTGAGAAAGTTCTGTTTTTCAAAAGAGTGAGTCTTACATATTTTTACGCCAAGACATTTGAAAGAATGTCCCTTATATTCAATTCGGTTTTTAATTAAAATATTACTTCGTAATTCTCATTCCTGAAAATGCCTTTAAGATATATCGTAATTTATATTTCAATCCTTGCAAAAAATAGTAATTCATAGTTTATACTTGAAAGATCTAATTTAATTTTGGCACTGTTCTTAAAATACATTTTGAATGTTCATTACTTCATTTGTAGTTTATTTATTTCCTTGTTTCCTTTCCTCACTGGGATATTTTTCCCTGTTGGAACCCTTATAGGGCTCATAGCATCCTGCTTTTCCAACTATCGTTGTAGCTGAGCTCTGAATAATAATGATAATGATATTGATCATTTTAATACTATAAGTATTTTAGACTGAATTAAGAAATTAAGGCATATAAAAGACAGGCTTACTATCTATTTTGAATATTTTGCTTTTTACATAAGATTAATAACTTGAAAATAGAATGAAAGACAGCGATATATGAATGAGATTAATCCCTCTTTCTCGAGTTACACCTTCTATACAACGGCTCCTCTTTTATTTCAAGTCAGTATTGTCTCTCATCCAACGATCGTGTGCGTGGTTGTCTAACAAAGTCCCTCACAATCCAAACTTGGCAAAGGAAGCCGTCCTTTCTCCCGCATTCCGAATCCGCACAAAAGAACCCGCCGGAAGATTTCCTCAGAGGATGCAACAGCGAGAGCAGACTCCTGTAAAACTCTCTCCCGTGAGATTTCATTTACGAGAGAAACATTACTTCTCTCGACCGTCGACGTTTTTTATCTTCTAATGTATTCTATTTATTAGTGGTGTTCTATCTATCCTTCTCATTCCTCTATTCCAGGGGATGAATGAGCAACGTGAAATAGGTAAGGGAGAGGGAAAGCGGGAGAGGGGGAGGGGTAGGGAGATAAACTTTCCCCCTCTTGGGTCTAGCTAGACTCACCACCAGCAGCTTCCTTTTTACACCAAAGACACCTTCCGCCGCCGCCTTCTTTTTATCCTGCTTTTCACGCTCTCTCTCTCTCTCTCTCTCTCTCTCTCTCTCTCTCTCTCTCTCTCTTCACCTTTCCGCGTTACTCCACTGACCTACAATTCGAAGGGAGATGGGGTTAGGGGGAGGGAGAATGAGGGAGAAAGAGGGAGGAGAAAGAGAGACACACGGGGAGTGGTAGAAATGAATCACCATCGATTAACGGTGAACTCATTTTCACCTAAGCCTCATTGTGAGCCCTGGCTTCGAGATAAAGGTGGGAAGGGGAAGAGGGGAAAAAAGAGAAGACTTAAAAGGAAAAGAATTGGAGGGACAAGGAAAAAAAAAGATGGAAAAAAGAACCCTGTGCTTAAGAGAATCCTAAACTCATCAACTAGAGGCGATGGGAGAAAGTTAGCCTCCATAATCGATATTAGCTCTTCCAAAATTTCCTCCTTTTTTTATGTATATTCCTTTCCTCTTTTTAGGAGGGCCTAAACATCCTCGGGGATATTAGATTATAATCCGTCATCTACGGTGCTAATACCATCAGGGCTTCTAAAATAAGCAGATTAATAGTGGAATTAGTACCACTAACTTTTTGTTTTTTTTCTCTCGCCCCACGTTCCTTTAGACTTCGTTCGAAAGCCTTCCTTGAGCGAACACTTCCGATGGTCACTAGGGATATTCTTTTTTAGGCCTAACGATGGCTCCAGGTCACTTTAGAAATACCAAGTAGGCCTCCCTTTGGATATATTAACACCGTTGAAGGTCTCTCTCTCTCTCTCTCTCTCTCTCTCTCTCTCTCTCTCTCTCTCTCTCTCTCTCCATACAAACACATTTATCACCCAGAAAGCTACGTTTAGTTCCAAAGATATCTTCAGCCCATGAAATGCAAATCGCATTGGGAATTTCGGTGTTCGGTGGAAATGCTGACGGAAATGAGAGGAAGAAGAAGAAGAAGAAAAAAAAAGAAGAAGAAGAAGAAGAAGAAGAACTCTGGTTCGTCATTTGAATTTCATGACCATTCAAATTCAGAGTTCTTCTTCTTCTTGGTATTGGCAAACCGATTTCACCACACGAGAAGTTCATCCTCTCTTTCACTTGAGTAAAGAGGTGGCTCTCTCTCTCTCTCTCTCTCTCTCTCTCTCTCTCTCTCTTTTATCTACTTCTTTACGCTTGGAAACACCTATGACTCGCAATCTGCGGATAGGGAGTTCGAGCACTGCTTAAAAAACCAGATTTCCGGTAGCGTCTACAGATTCACCATCCTTTTGATGTAGAGGAGTTTTTAGGGGAGTATTTCTTGACAGCCATAGCCTGAGACGCCCTGGTCCGTTCATGAGATCCCGTTATATCATTAAATCGCATCTTAAATTATCTTATAGAATGCCTTTATGTCATTTTCATTCCGTTGTGTCAAAGGTATTTTCTGAAGGGGTGAAGTTGCGAGAGTTATATCAATCCACGTTATCAATCAACGGAGATTCTAGATGCTGATTAGTGATATCCATATGATCGAGATATCTCCCATATCCTTTGAATAGTTAACATCCTTCAGTTTCTTGCGATATCCTGAGAATATACATTCACTTCTTTGGATATCTTGAAGATATATTCACTTCTTTAGGTGATATCCTGAGAATATACATTCACTTCTTCAGGTGATATCCTGAGAATATACATTCACCTCTTCAGATAATATCTTGAGGATATATTTTCACTTCTTCAGGTGATATCCTGAGAATAGTTAACATCCTTCAGTTTCTTGCGATATCCTGAGAATATGCATTCACTTCTTTAGATATCTTGAAGATATATTTTCGCTTCTTCAGGTGATATCCTGTCAATAGTTAACATCCTTCAGTTTCTTGCGATATCCTGAGAATATGCATTCACTTCTTTAGGTGATATCCTAGGAATATACATTCACTTCTTCAGGTGATATCCTGAGAATATACATTCACTTCTTCAGATAATATCTTGAGGATATATTTTCACTTCTTCAGGTGATATCCTGAGAATATGCATTCACTTCTTTAGGTGATATCCTGAGAATATACATTCACTTCTTCAGGTGATATCCTGAGAATATACATTCACTTCTTCAGATAATATCTTGAGGATATATTTTCACTTCTTCAGGTGATATCCTGAGAATATACATTCACTTCTTCAGATAATATCTTGAGGATATATTTTCACTTCTTCAGGTGATATCCTGAGAATATGCATTCACTTCTTCAGGTGATATCCTGAGAATATACATTCACTTCTTCAGATAATATCTTGAGGATATATTTTCACTTCTTCAGGCGATATCCAGAGAATATGCATTCACTTCTTCAGATAATATCTTGAGAGTATATTTTCACTTCTTCAGGTGATATCCTGAGAATATACATTCACTTCTTCAGATAATATCTTGAGGATATATTTTCACTTCTTCAGGTGATATCCTGAGAATATACATTCACTTCTTCAGATAATATCTTGAGGATATATTTTCACTTCTTTAGGTGATATCCTGAGAATATGCATTCACTTCTTCAGATAATATCTTGAGAGAATATTTTCACTTCTTCAGGTGATATCCTGAGAATATGCATTCACTTCTTCAGATAATATCTTGAGAGTATATTTTCACTTCTTCAGGTGATATCCTGAGAATATACATTCACTTCTTCAGATAATATCTTGAGGATATATTTTCACTTCTTCAGGTGATATCCTGAGAATATGCATTCACTTCTTCAGATAATATCTTGAGAGAATATTTTCACTTCTTCAGGTGATATCCTGAGAATATGCATTCACTTCTTCAGATAATATCTTGAGGATATATTTTCACTTCTTCAGGTGATATCCTGAGAATATGCATTCACTTCTTCAGATAATATCTTGAGGATATATTTTCACTTCTTCAGGTGATATCCTGAAAATATGCATTCACTTCTTCAGATAATATCTTGAGAGAATATTTTCACTTCTTCAGGTGATATCCTGGGAATATGCATTCACTTCTTCAGATAATATCTTGAGAGTATATTTTCACTTCTTCAGGTGATATCCTGAGAATATGCATTCACTTCTTCAGGTGATATCCTGAGAATATACATTCACTTCTTCAGATAATATCTTGAGGATATATTTTCACTTCTTCAGGCGATATCCAGAGAATATGCATTCACTTCTTCAGATAATATCTTGAGAGTATATTTTCACTTCTTCAGGTGATATCCTGAGAATATACATTCACTTCTTCAGATAATATCTTGAGGATATATTTTCACTTCTTCAGGTGATATCCTGAGAATATACATTCACTTCTTCAGATAATATCTTGAGGATATATTTTCACTTCTTTAGGTGATATCCTGAGAATATGCATTCACTTCTTCAGATAATATCTTGAGAGAATATTTTCACTTCTTCAGGTGATATCCTGAGAATATGCATTCACTTCTTCAGATAATATCTTGAGGATATATTTTCACTTCTTCAGGTGATATCCTGAGAATATACATTCACTTCTTCAGATAATATCTTGAGGATATATTTTCACTTCTTCAGGTGATATCCTGAGAATATGCATTCACTTCTTCAGATAATATCTTGAGAGAATATTTTCACTTCTTCAGGTGATATCCTGAGAATATGCATTCACTTCTTCAGATAATATCTTGAGTATATATTTTCACTTCTTCAGGTGATATCCTGAGAATATACATTCACTTATTCAGATAATATCTTGAGTATATATTTTCACTTCTTCAGGTGATATCCTGAGAATATACATTCACTTCTTCAGATAATATCTTGAGGATATATTTTCACTTCTTCAGGTGATATCCTGAGAATATGCATTCACTTCTTCAGATAATATCTTGAGAGAATATTTTCACTTCTTCAGGTGATATCCTGGGAATATGCATTCACTTCTTCAGATAATATCTTGAGAGTATATTTTCACTTCTTCAGGTGATATCCTGAGAATATACATTCACTTCTTCAGGTGATATATTAAGAATATACATTTACTTCTCTAGGTGATATCTAGATTATACATTCACTTCTTCAGGTGCTATCCCGAGAATATGCATTCACTTCTTCAGGTAATATCTTGAGAGAATATTTTCACTTCTTCAGGTGATATCCTGAGAATATGCATTCACTTCTTCAGATAATATCTTGAGAGAATATTTTCACTTCTTCAGGTGATATCCTGAGAATATGCATTCACTTCTTCAGATAATATCTTGAGAGTATATTTTCACTTCTTCAGGTGATATCCTGAGAATATACATTCACTTCTTCAGATAATATCTTGAGGATATATTTTCACTTCTTCAGGTGATATCCTGAGAATATGCATTCACTTCTTCAGATAATATCTTGAGAGAATATTTTCACTTCTTCAGGTGATATCCTGAGAATATGCATTCACTTCTTCAGATAATATCTTGAGGATATATTTTCACTTCTTCAGGTGATATCCTGAGAATATGCATTCACTTCTTCAGATAATATCTTGAGGATATATTTTCACTTCTTCAGGTGATATCCTGAGAATATGCATTCACTTCTTCAGATAATATCTTGAGAGAATATTTTCACTTCTTCAGGTGATATCCTGGGAATATGCATTCACTTCTTCAGATAATATCTTGAGAGTATATTTTCACTTCTTCAGGTGATATCCTGAGAATATACATTCACTTCTTCAGGTGATATATTAAGAATATACATTTACTTCTTTAGGTGATATCTAGATTATACATTCACTTCTTCAGGTGCTATCCCGAGAATATGCATTCACTTCTTCAGGTAATATCTTGAGAATATACATTCATTTCTTCAGGTGATATCCTGAGAATATATTTTCACTTCTTCAGGTGATATCCTGAGAATATACATTCACTTCTTCAGGTTTTATTCTGAGAATATGCAATCACTACTTCAAGTGATATCCTGAGAATATATATACACTTCTTCAGGTGATATCTTGTGAGTATACATTCACTTCTTCAGGTGATATCCTGGAAATATACATTCACTTCTTCAGGTGTTATCTTGAAAAAATACATTCACTTCTTAAGAGGATATTTCGAGAACATACATTCACATCTTCAGATGATATCTTGAGAATATACATTCACTTCTTCAGGTGATATCCTGCGAATATATCCACCTCTTGAGGTGATATCACAAGAATATACATTCACTTCTTCAGGTGATATCCAGAGAATACACATCCACCTTTTGAGGTGATATCCTAAGAATATAGATTCACTTCTTCAGGTGATATCCTGACAACATCCATTCACTTCTTCAGATGATATCTGACAACATTCATTCACTTCTTCAGATGATATCTTGAAAATATACATTCACTTCTTAAGAGGATATTTCGAGAACATACATTCACTTCTTCAGATGATATCCTGATAATACACATTCACTTCTTCAGATGATATCCTGAGAATATACATTCACTTCTTCAGATGATATCTTGAGAGTATATATTCACTTCTTCAGATGATATCCTGAGAATACACATTCACTTCTTCAGATGATATCTTGAGAGTACACATTTGCCTCCTCGGGTGATATCTTGAGAATATACATTCAATTCTCCTGATGATATTTTGAGAACATACATCCACTTCTTCAGATGATATCCTGAGAATATGCATACACTTCTTCAGGTGATATCTTGTGAGTATATATTCACTTCTTCAGGTGATATCCTGAGAATATACATTCACTTATTCAGGTGATATCCTCACAATGAATTGTTATCCTTCTAATATCAGCATTCTCCTTCAAGTGATGCAAATTAGAATCAGGTAATATCAAACTTATGTCTGTGATATCTCTAAATATGCGATATCCTTCAGGCCAAGGTGACAGCATCTGCTGCCTTGG
>NC_090749.1:96810091-96812591 GCF_036898095.1 Palaemon carinicauda | reverse complement strand
GTATATCCAAAATACATTTCAAGAATATGAATTTCAACGTATGTCCAAAATCCATTTCAAGAACATGACTTTCCCCATTTAGCATTGACTAACCCATAACCTATTACCGCTACAAACCAATTTAGAAATAATAAATACAGTGACTATTCATACGAGTAAAACAATTTATTCCTCAAATGCTCCCACTCCAATTAACATGCTGTGTATATAAATATATTTCAAAGATACTACGATTTCTGTGTACAGTGTTCTGTATATTACGCAGATGTTTTCATTCCCACAAACAAGTGATACCCAGTGTCACAGAATCAAACAGATCATGCATAAAAGTACTGGCAGGTGCAGGAAAATCCAGAAATGCAAAATAGAGCTTAAAATGAAATGGACACGAGAGAGAGAGAGAGAGAGAGAGAGAGAGAGAGAGAGAGAATTGCTTTTTGATAAACTTATATATATATGTGCACACAGTTGTTGAATTACTTACAGGTCTTGGATGAGAGAGAGAGAGAGAGAGAGAGAGAGAGAGAGAGAGAGAGCAAGTTAAAATTAAAATATATTTGAATCTGGTTACACCTAAAATATGTAAAATTCTAGCAACGACAGAGAGAGAGAGAGAGAGAGAGAGAGAGAGAGAGAGAAATGAGATTCATACAAACGACAGCTTCAACAACAATGTTGTAATGTTGAGGACGAATGAAATCCAAATTTTAATGTAGTTTTGCAGATCATTTGCTTAACTCTTTACTCACACATTTAATTACATTGCATGGAGGCTGCTTGGACTCGCATTCCATTTGTGGTAATGCAATGAATGCATGAAATGCATGTCCTGAATGCATGAAATGTATTTCAAGCGAATGGGTAGGCCGGGGGGAGGGGCAATTTTATTAGCTGACGGGCTCTTGCCGCGGAAAAAATGGTTTTGCTTAATTGCTGGCCAATCATGTAACAGGCTTATTCTTAATTGGGGCTATGTTTAGAACAGGTGGATATATTCATTGATAAAAATAAATGTTCATATTCATTTCCGAGTTGTTTTTATGACCTAAATAACTAGATGGCCGTACCATGTTAGCTATTAGAATGATGTGAAGCATTTATGAGTTGGACAGTTGAGACAATTTGTAGTAAAGGCTCAGAATACTTGTGGAATGCTAGAGTGCTTGAATTAATGTAGAATAGTATATACTTGTCTAGGTTTAAAAATTTAAAGGTCGCTCATGAATGGCAGAGGCAAGGGACAGTGACATTGCCCTAGCAAGCAGGACAATGCCCTAGCCCCCTCTCCATCCAAGCTGAGACCAAGGAGGGCCAGGCAATGGCTGATGATGACTCAGCAGATAGACCTATAGGCTCCTCCATAACCTCCAAACCTTAGCTCACAAGGATGGTAAGGTTGCAGACAATAAAGGCACTAACGAGTCTAAGCGGGACTCGAACTCCCGTCAGGCAAACACCAGGCAGAAACGTTACCAATCAGGCCACAACATTATAGAAATGAAACGCATTTTATAATAGTGTATTCTGAAAGAGTAATTCTGTGACAAGAATAAGAACCCATTACTAGAATACACATTCTCTTATAATCCGAGCATTATCTAGAGTCTTACGTTATGCAGAAAAAATCCATTTAAAAAAATATACTTGACTTGAATGCGATCCACCTAAAAGCTTCCTCACATCTAGAGAGCAAATGCGTCGCTTGCAAGCATCGGAAAATCCCTGCAGGAGAAAGCACTCGCTTCCTAGAAAGCCTGCTTGCGAATGACCGGGAGAAGAAGCTGTGATAACTTTGATTGTTCGTGGAAAATAGAATCATTTCGCTGCAGCCTTAAAATCCCGTTGAGTCATTCGCTTAATCGATCGATAAAGAGTCTCCTGTTCCGAGGAGGCTTTTGCAAACGACAAAAAAGCTTCGTTTAGCAGACGATAGATGGCTCTGCTTATTAGGATTTTAATTTCAAAAGACACTCGATACTAACATATTATTATTAGTATTTATCTTCCACCAAGAGAATGTGTTTTCCCAGGAGTTTTTAAAAGAATATTTCTATTTTCTCCCAAGACAAATTCCTTTTCTCAAGTGAAATTCCTCAGGTTTGAGATTCTCAACCTTTTTTCTCCTATTCTTTTTTTTTTTTTTTAAGGTAAACGAGGCATCTGGTTTCTTGCAGCCATCTTGAAATCTCTCCTTTATAGCCTAAGTTACTTTTCTTCCCTTTTCCGAGATGGAGGATTCCTTTGAAGACCCGGCTGGCTCCGAGGGCAAGGAGGACCCTGGAGCCAAAAGTGGTTTTTAAAGGTGTTACCTCCAAAATCACCCATAGATGGCGAGGCTGGGGGAAAGTGGATGGCGAGAGGAAGGTGGGCGGATGGGATACAGTAGGGTAGGGGGAAGGGGGTGTTTTGGCCTATGAAAAGGAGATGACTAAAAATGGGAGAGGGGGAGGAGAGGGAGAAGGATATTTTTCGCTCCATCTCTTTCTTCATTCAATTCCCA
>NC_090749.1:96792591-96795091 GCF_036898095.1 Palaemon carinicauda | reverse complement strand
TTATTGGATGTATTGTTAACAAAACCAGGCTTATTGCTAGTAGTTGATTGGATTCAGAGAGAGAGAGAGGAGAGAGAGAGAGGGAGAGGAGAGAGAGAGAGAGAGAGAGAGAGAGAGAGATTCTGAAAGCCCTCATTTATGTGAAAAGTAGTCATGAAAATACACAAGGGATGGTGCCGTTATAGTATGTGGCCTACCTTTCGAGTGTGGCCTACGGAATTTTGTCTCTGATATAGTATGTGGCCTACATACTGTTATTACGAATATTGATCATGTAAGTACACATGGATTTCAGTATTTAACTATGTAGTTAATGTTAATGTTGTGTAAGGGTGGGGGGGGGGGGTCCGGGGGGGCGCAGCCCCCCCCCCCCCCACGGGTAAGGACACGGCTTTTAGCATAGGTTAGGTGGGTTTTTTAAGTTAGCTTCTCCCGTCGTACTCGTAGGTAAGGACACGGCTTTTAGCATAGGTTAGGTGGGTTTTTTAAGTTAGCTTCTCCCGTCGTACTCGTAGGTAAGGACACGGCTTTTAGCATAGGTTAGGTGGGTTTTTTAAGTTAGCTTCTCCCGTCGTACTCGTAGGTAAGGACACGGCTTTTAGCATAGGTTAGGTGGGTTTTTAAGTTAGCTTCTCCCGTCATACTCGTAGGCAAGGAAACTGTTCTTTTAAAATTGTATTGTTAGATATTAAACAATTGTGAAAAATAATTGATTTCATTACATATATATACAAACTCTTCCTAAGGTAGGACACATTCAAACCGGCTTAGGTAGGACACATTCAAACCGGGTAGGCCACATACTATAACAGATCCAAAAAGGTAGGCCACATACTATAACGGCACCCAATGGATTATGACCAAATATAAAAATATCGAACAAGAAATATAAAAATATGAAAAAAAATGTTAAAAATATTAAGCAATAAAATCCAGTGCAACATGATGCACATGGTGAGATACAAAATGATATGCATATTATCATAATTCTTAACCCCCTCAGTCGTATATATAAAATACAAACTATATTTATAAAATCGCTGAATAAAAATATGCATATACACTACAATAGATTATAAAAAACGTGATCCCTTCTATTATTTTATTCCTTGCAGCGGTCTGGTAAAAAAAAATATACATTTCTAGCCTATTGTAAAAATGATGTGGATTATATCATAATGTGCCAAATATGTAGACTTTTTTTTTTCTTTTTTTTTAGAAGCTTCATATAACATTTCTGTATACATTATAATGAAGCGGATGCGGTCACCCTTTTTATATAGAAAAAGTTTAGAGAGAGATATTTAAATTATGATGATAATTTAGACAGTTTTGATAATAATAATGATAATAATAATAACAACAATAATAATAGTAATTATTATCATAGTTATTATTATTATTATTATAATTATTATTATTATAATTATTATTATTATTATCATTAGTAGTAGTAGTAGTAGTAGTAGTAGTAGTAGTAGTAGTAGTAGTAGTAGTAGTAGCAGCAGCAGCAGAAGCAGCAGCAGCAGTAGTAGTAGTAGTAGTAGTAGTAGTAGTAGTAGTAGTAGTAGTAGAATGCGATTTCCATTAAATATAAAATAAACTGTTTTTTTCAGTCATGGTAGTAAAAATACCGATAATAATATTAGTAATAGCCCAGTATGAAAATAAAAAAATCACCTTTTAAAATTAAATAGAAAAGATGTATCATCAATATTATAAAATAAATACCACCAAGAATGATATTAGGCACAGTAATAATGATAGCAACTGTTTTAATAGTAACAGTAGTAATAATAATAAAATCTAATCTTCACTCCAACATCCACCAAGGATGGAAATAGCGAAGACCTGAATCCAGACTGCGGTAAATGATATGCAAACAGTCGCTCTAAAGGCGTTTAAATAATTCTCCCTCATTCCACCAGATGGCAGTCAAATGTGCAAGCCGTTAAATAATTATTCCTCTCGCCACTAGATGGCAGCAAAAATGAGCCAAATCTTCAAATGATTCCCACTCGTACCACCAGATGGCTGGTAAAATGACCAAACAATTACAATATGGAAGTTTAGTTTCTTGCTATTATAGCTCCCATGGCGTAAGTTAGATTGCCTAGTGATAACCTCAGACAGATATAGCAGGATATACTTATCCTTGCAGCTTTTGCCGCAAACGTCATGAATTTTAAGGAAGGGTTAGCCTGTAAATGGATATCATGTTGTTGTTGTTGTTGTTGTTGAGGGGGTGGCTGGTTTGGGAGAAATGTTCGGGGTAATATTCGTTCTACATATGTTTATTAATAACATGATTCAATCAATTATAATGATTAAAACAAAATAGTAAGATGGTTTTTTGAATAGTATTAGCATATACAAAAAAAAATAAAAAAAAAACCTTGTTTTGGTGCAATGCAAAAAGTGTGAATATTTTAATACATGTTTACTAATCAAATGTGTATAATTTACATAGTATTTAAATCAGTGATTTTCTCACAACATG
>NC_090749.1:96779325-96781825 GCF_036898095.1 Palaemon carinicauda | reverse complement strand
AAGAAGTGTTTTAATTCTTTCATTCTACCTTGTTTTGAGTATTGTTCTCCTGTCTGGTCTTCAGCTGCTGATTCTCATCTTAATTTGTTGGACAGAAACTTACGGTCTATTAAATTTCTTATTCCTGATCTAGATATTAATCTCTGGCACCGTCGTTCAATTAGTTCATTATGCATGTTGCATAAGATTTTTCACAACTCTGACCATCCTTTACATTCAGATCTCCCTGGACAATTCTATCCTGTTCGTAATACTAGGCAGGCAGTTAATTCTAATAGCCAGGCCTTCTCCATCACGAGGCTCAATACTACGCAGTACTCTAGAAGTTTTATTCCAGCTGTGACCAAGTTGTGGAATGATCTTCCTAATCTGGTGGTTGAATCAGTAGAACTTCAAAAGTTCAAAGTTGGAGCAAATGCTTTTTTGTTGACCAGGCGGACATAGTCTTTTTATAGTTTATTTATGACATATTTGTTTTTGATGTTGTTGATAATTTATTATATGACATGTCTGTTTTGACGTTGTTTCTTATTTTAGAATGATTTATTGTTAATTTGTTCTCTTCATTTATTTATTTCCTTATTTCCTTTCCTCACTGGGCTATTTTTCCCTGTTGGAGCCCCTGGGCTTATAGCATCTTGCTTTTCCAATTAGGGTTGTAGCTTGGATAGTAATAATAATAATAGTAATATATATATATATATATATATATATATATATATATATATATATATATATATATATACACATATATATATATTATATTATATATATATATATATATATATATATATATATATATATATATATATATATATATATATATATATATATATACACTTAATTCATTAGCAATTCCCTCTCCAAATTCCAAGACCCAGCATTACTTAGCTCCAACGAACGCACGAACAAAGTTTATATATGTATACGCGTGTTTTATTTTCCTCTCCCCGCAGCTTCCAATTAGAACAATCTCTCTTATGGAATAATCTCCTGCAATATATTTTCCCCCAATCAATTTCCCAGCGATCATGAATTAATGCTGCAATGTTCGCATTCATCCTCTTACCAAATTATAGGATAGAAACCAATAAATGACGCTAATCTTCTCTCTGATGCCACTCAGCCGTATCGTTCCCCAAACCAATTGCAACTTCCAAAGTATAAATGCATTTTCAATTTCATGAGTCGCCGTAATGCCGTCGTTATTTTCAAGCTCGTTTGATATATAGGAGATTATTTTATTCATTCATTCATATATTCGTTTGAAATAATAGTGTTGTGGGTGTATTTTGAATGATAAAGTTTTGAGGTTATTTACAACCTTGTATCTTTAAGATATTCTTAGGATTTAAGATGATGAGAGGAAGCAAAGAGATGAGAAAACTGAGGTGGATCATGGGAGTATCACTGAAAGATTGGAAAATGATGAAATAAAAAGATTACAGAGATGATATGAATGTCATGACTGAGATGGTGTGGGCATGTGTTGAGAATTGATAGTTGGAATTGAGTGAGGAGGGCTTGGGAGGAACCTGTAAAGGGTAGAAGATCAAGAAGGAGACAGAGGATTAGATGGAAAGATAAGGTGAAGAATGATATGGAAAGAAGAGGTTTGAGGGAAGAGGATACCTTTAATAAAAGGCATTGAAGAGGGCGCATCAGGCAACCGACCCCTTAATGTAAAGATAACGTTGGGGAAGAAGATCTATAATATATTCTTGTGACTTTGGGGTTTCCTGTTAATCCTGTTATTTCCACGTCATGGTGCACTCGTTATCCTGTTATACATACCTAATAATCCTGTCTTCTAGACTCAACAGCAATCCTGCTTTTCAGATTCAATTGTAATCCTGTTTTATAGAGTCTTACTGTAATCCTGTTTTCAAGAATCACTAGTTATCCTGCTTTTCAGATTCAGTTGTAATCCTGTTTTATAGTCTTACTGTAATCCTGTTTTATAGATACCTTCTGTAATCCTGTTTTCAAGACTCACTAGTTATCCTGCCTTTTTTATTTGATTTTAATCCTGTTTTACAGATTACTCTATAAATCCTGTTTTATAGATACAATAGTGATCCTATTTTGTACTTTCACAAGTACTCCTGTTTTCTAAATCCTGTTTTATAGGTTCAATAGTAATCCTATTTTTATACAATCATAAGTAATCCTGTTTCATAGATTCAGTAGTAATCCTGTTTCATAGATTCAGTAGTAATCCTGTTTCATAGATTCAGTAGTAATCCTGTTTTATACATTAACAAGTAATCATGTTTTTAATCCTGTTTTATAGATTCAATAGTAATCCCCTTTTAAAGAATCTGAAGTAATCCTGTTTTCTACCCACTCCAGTAAACCTGCTTCCAGATTCACTAGTAATCCTGTTTCCTAAATATCCTGTTTTTAGATATGGTATTAATCCTGTTACTTGAAATTCAGATTTATAATCCTGCCATTATTAATTCCTAACGGTTAAGGTTAAAGGTTCTGGTTTCAGTTC
>NC_090749.1:96764325-96771825 GCF_036898095.1 Palaemon carinicauda | reverse complement strand
TTGTTGTTGTTGAGGGGGTGGCTGGTTTGGGAGAATATGTTCGGGGTAATATTCGTTCTATATATGTTTATTAATAATATGATTCAATCAATTATAATGATTAAAACAATATAGTAAGATGGGTTTGTGAATAGTATTAGCATATACAAAAAAAAAAATTATTTTGGTGCAGTGCAAGAAGTGTGAATATTTTAATACATGTTCACTTATCAAATGTGTATAATTTATATAGTATTTAAATCGGTGATTTTCTCCCAACATGTAAGAAAAATAAATAGACATGGGCAGAACATATAATAAGAATGATCGACAGTAGATAAACATTAAATATAACATAATTGGTCCTTAGAAATTTAAAAAGAAGTAGGGACAGGAAGAGAAGACAATGGATTGACGAGTTAAGAAAATTTGCCGCAATAGACTGGAATAGAAAGACCATAAACAGGTGGGAGGGGAAGGATACGTCGGAGGGATTTGTCTTGCAGTGGACTAATTATGGCTGATAATGATGATGATGATGATAATAATGGTTGGAAATTCAAATAACTCTACGGTCATTATGCACCATATTTAACTGATAATAACAATAATGGTGGACAACTCTACGGATATTATACACCATATTTAACTATCGACACCTCTTCAACCAAGCAACTCTCAGAATCTATGTAGTAATGAAATAAATGAAATCAGCAAGAGCATTAAAAGGTAACGATTAACGTTTTTATATATCCTAAACTTCACTAACAGAGCCTATAAAGCCAGATTTAATTTACAACAATTACATTTTTCTTTTTCTTTCTCAAATCCAGACCAGCTGTGTAATAGGAAAAAAATCCTCGCCAATTCTTTTCAAGGGAAACTGTTAACGCAAAGCAACTCGTCCGAATGGCCGGGAGTAAAACATTTGAAAGATATCCCTACAACAAAACTTCAGACAACTTTTACTGGAGGTTATTGGAGGCAGTAAAACGAAAGTTCGACCTGACAGCTGAATAACAGCTGTTTTCCCAGCTGTTGTGAGAAGGCTGAGGGATATTGCACTAATTTGGTTTATGACTTCAGTCGCAGAAGAAGATAAACGGATATTGAAATATTATTGTTGACAGCATTTGTTTTTAAATCTTCTGTATTTAATTTACTAAAATGTTTTACTTTCTGTGTAGGCTTTGATAACATTCACTGTTTTAAAGTCTAAATAATTGGGGAGAGAGAGAGAGAGAGAGAGAGAGGGAGAGAGAGAGAGAGAGAAATTCTTAAACGTTTGATCCAGCTTTCATTGTGAGGGTAACCTTTGACCTATATTGATTTGTGTATGTGTGTACGTGTGTGAGTGTATTCACTCGCGATGGTATAAAACTGTTGGCTCTTCTTTATCTAGTCAGTAAATAAATTTTTTATTTATTCTCTCTCTCTCTCTCTCTCTTCTCTCTCTCTCTCTCTCTCTCGCTATGGATGAATTCGTATAACAATAAAATAAGTTTATAGTAATATACAAAAAATGAAAATTGTTTCATATATAAGAAACTCAGACGTAGGTTAAATAGAATATAGCTTGGATATAAAATCTCCCAGCTGATCACCCAATAATAATATATTAAAAATAACACAACCCCATCTCTCTCTCTCTCTCCTCTCTCTCCTCTCTCTCTCTCTCTCTCTCTCTCTTTGCCCTCAATCTTTCTTCCTATTTCTCTTCCATTTATCTTCTTTTCTTTTATTTGTTCTTATTCCAATGTATGTTCTACCATTCATGGGTCTTTCTTTAGTCCAGTACGAAGGAATATTTTTGTATTTTCACAAGTAAAAACGACAGTATTTTTGTTATCGACTCTTTTGCCTGTTGTATCATTAATAGTTTAATAATTTGGTCTATTTATCGTTATATATATATACACACACATATATATATGTATATATATAGTATATATAAATATATGTATATATATGTATATGTATATATATATATATATATATATATTCATGTGCAGCAGGATCCATAAAACATTAAAAGGCCATAATTTATTTTTAAAACGCTTCCAACATTACCAATCTATAAGAATTACAAATATAAAAAGCTTAAAATTCCCATTATAATTTTCAAAAGCAAAGGAAAAGAACATTCAAATGGTTATGAAAATTATTGTGTAAATTTTAATCATTTTATATTTATAATTTTCACAGATGGAGGATGAACTTGGTAGTATTTGAAACGTCTCAAAAAAAAATTATAGCCTTTTAATGAGGTTTTATGAACCGTGCTGTACACTATATAGTATCTTTACCTCTAATCCTTAAATATATATATATATAATATATATATATACATATATATATATATATATATATATGTATATATATATATATATATATACATTGATAAATAGAGACTATATACAGTAGAATACATGCATTTATATAAATATATATAAGGCATATCAATCTCAAGCAATATTATTATTACTCTTTTATTATTGTTATCAGTATTAGTATTAGGTTAACAGATATCTCCTTCTTGTATTAGCTTGCTAGGTTTTATGTATCAAAAGAACCAGCAGAGAAGTAAAAAAAAAAATTCTTTTTGATAATACGGATCTCTAAATCCATTTGATAAACTGAATATAGCTCAACCTTCCAACATCCTATTATCCATAATTAAAAACAATATCTAAATAAAAGGCCACATGTCTAAACACTAAAGGTCAATTCCCTCCTACGACTTGAAATAAACAAATACATCTTGACACCCAAATAAAAGCACAGTGTATCAACACAGCGGGGGAGACCCAGCTACGTAAAACGACGCTCTATCCCCTAAAATTTATATGAACGAATTTTCAGAGACAACCACCATTTGCTAAACGTCTCCTCACGTAAAAATAGGAATAAAAAGAGGACATAGTGTCTCTTTTGAGCTCCGATGCGCCTCTACCGACTTGCCTGGTGGCTGCAAATTTCTCATCTTGACAGACGTAACATTGCCAGCCATAAATCCATCCGGGACTCGGTTCAGTTTAGTCTCCCCCGCTCAAAGAGGAAATTGGCCGTAGAAAACGGGGTGGAAATCAAGTTAACCATTCCTCATAAGGTTGATTTACAACCCTCCCCCCCCCACATCTCTCTCTCTCTCTCTCCTCTCTCTCTCTCTCTCTCTCTCTCTCCCTCTCTCTGTCTCTCTCAGATGTAGGAGAAAAGTTCGTCGATTTTCTGGGTGAAAAAGTTTTGTTAAAAGCTTTTTTTACCCCAGATAAAAAGATGTCATGATAATTTAGAGCTACAATTTATTTTATTCCTTCTTATTTATTATATAATAAAACTGAATAAAAAAGCCCTGAATTTAGAAGGGATAAAAAGTTAATTTTGAAAAACATATTTACTATGTAAATGATAAATATGTCATATGTAATGAGCAAAAATATTCTGTCAGAAATATGCAAAGCTTTTCAACAGCTGAACTACAGAGAGAGAGAGAGAGAGTGAGAGAGAGAGAGAGAGGATGAGAGAGAGAGAGAGAGAGAGAGAACTTAGCTCACCTGGGGGAAAATGGTTCGATTCCAGACAGAGGGAAGAAAGAATTTTGGCCGGATTCCCACATTAGCTTAAAATTGTATATTGTATATATATATATATATATATATGTATATGTATATTCATATATATGCATACATATATATGTATATATATATATATATACATATATATATATATATGTATATATATATATATATATATATGTATGTATATATATATATATTTATATATATTTATATATATATATATATATATACGTATGTATGTATGTATGTATATGTTTATCCTTTTTTGCAGAGATATCACGTCCTACTATTAACAAACTGGCATATGGTCACACTATCTTAGATAATAAAATCCTACTCTCAATACTTACATCAAATATTACATGGTCACTACATCACCAACATATCGCAAACACCTGCATTTTGGAGGTAGAGCTAAAGTAGTCCTAACTTCGCCTCTATTTCATTCGTATTATACATACACATGAAAGGTATATCTACTTTATAATTTTATACAGCTCTTCTGATATCAGGGCAGATTTGTCATTTAAACTTAAATTCAAATATGCTAAATTAATTTCCGTGTGATGTATTCCGGTCCTTTGTATCCAGTACAACTGGTATGATCAAAGTGTTTCTATATATATAAAAAAGTGTACTCACACACTTACAAGCAAGGACATAAACAGTAGTATTCTACATATCCTGAATTTCATTTATAGGCCATAAAAAAAGCTCCTAAACTCTACGGGCTTTGAAACGACGTTTTCAATTTCATTCAAATAAAATATTTTCAGGGCTGAAAGGACAACGTAGATATATGAATTTTCATATATGAAGCTTCTGGCTGTTTGAATATACTTATTTTAGGTTTTCCCTTTTTTGGTGAGAAGTGGAGTGAATTATTAATTCATAAGACAAATGAAATTACTGTTTATACATACATAAACCTAAATGCTCAAAGACACAGGCAAAAGAGTCTCTCGTATGTATTTGTCAATGTGTGTTACCAACACCAGTATCACATTAGAAATGTAATTATTCTATATACTCTATTACTTATGTTGAACAATGTTGTCACCGTTTCTGAAATATTTCTTTTAATAGTTCATATAATCTCTTGTAGTTTATTTATTATCTTATTTCATTTCCTCCCTGGGTGATTTTCCCTGTCCGAGCACTTGGGCTTATAGCATCCAGTTTTTTCTAGCTAGGGTTGTAGTTTAGCTAATAATAATAATAATATAATAATAATATAATAATAATAATAATAATAATAATAATGACAATATCAATAATAATAATTATAACAATAATAATAATAATAATAATAATAATAATAATATAATAAATAATAATAATAATAATAATAATAATATTAACAACAACAACAATAATAATAATAATAATAATAATAATAATAATAATAATAATAATAATAATCAAGAAAGTACAAACGGCTGACAGAAATGAAGATGAACGGGTATCTACCGATAAACGAAATTGCACGTATAAATCTTCCAAAGCAAATATCCATTACCCGAATAAACTTATTTATCCATTCTAATCTCGTAGTGAATGAGTTACGACATAATTCAAAACATAAAGGTGATGAAAGTTGCTACAATGCGAACGGTAAAGTTAAAATAAAAAATATAATCCATTAGGACAGCCATTGCTTTTAGCACGAGAGAGAGAGAGAGAGAGAGAGAGAGAGAGAGAGAGGGGGGGGAGGAGAGAGAGAGAGAGATTAATGGCTTTCCATTATGATATGATGTATGAGGGTAGGTTGCGGCCAAGGAATATACGGTGTTCGTGGCCTGGCCATTTCCTTATGCCTAGAAATAAGAAAGAGAGATGGAAGAGAAGAAGAAAAAAGGGATAATAGAGAAGAGAAGAATGGAGCACTTTAATGATAAATGTTGATATACATTACGGAGATCTTCGTTCAACATTATGATGGTTTTTTTAATCAACATTTTTATGAGATGTTTTAAGATGAATAAGGTATAATGCATTACATTTAGCGATTTCAAATGTAAGGCTTTTTATATATATAAAAGGATTGAAAATGTACATTTGAAATAAAAAAATATATAATAAATCTTTTCAATTTAAATATAATAAGATTATTTTTCATCTTAAATTGTAAGATTTTACTAATACAATACAATCTCCAATTCACTTAAGGACAATCTATTCGAAACGATTCTTCATATCCTCTTCAAAAGAATATATCGTCCTTTTAAGGCTGTTCTTTATGGCTCTGTAATATGGGATGCTCCTAAAATCTCCCATTACTGACCAAAGAATGACCATGTGCAATTTTATTGATGTAAAATAATCATGGCCTTCTCTGAGCATCTCTGGATATTTCCAGTTGATTTTTTGGAAAACTAATTTTTTTTATATTCTTGTCGATATGTAAAAGTCTACTTTAGAATACTTTAAAATAATTTTATAATGATATATAAAGCTAGTTCTAGAATAGTGTATTACAATGCTGTTTTGATATCTATTTCTAAACTTTAATATATATATATATATATATATAATATATATATGTGTATATATATATGTATATATATATATATATTTATATATAGGTATATATATATATATATATATACATATATATATATATATATATATTAAATATATGCTGTATATATATTAAATACTATTACGGAATTTTTCTATTCTTGAAAAAAGCTTTTTGTCCTTTCTTATGTCCATGGGATACTAAAAATAATTAGTTACTAATGTAAAACTATTTTATGGTATATAAAGGTTTCAAAATACCTATATATCCATTGGATGATTTCTCCACAATAATTAAAATTCTATTTCCCCCCAACCGATCATTCTTTTGTTTTAAAGTTCTGGGAATAAAACAGACCATTTTAATAAAAACTAAAAAAAGCCTAATGAAAAAAACGGTCCCCATCATTCAAATTTGGCTTCCAATGTTTCCCTTCTATCAAAGTTCAAAAACACCATTAAAGTTCAAATTAGCATTCCGGAATTAGCCTTTGGTTCCCATTAAGTTAGCGTGATGGTAGATGCTTTGGTTGGAGGGAGAATGGAAATTTAAAGTAGATTTATGGAGAGAGAGAGGAGAGAGAGAGAGGAGAGAGAGAGAGAGAGATTTGCATACATTCATCCTAAATTGTCTACCTTACTAACCAGCTTCCATTATCTCTCTATTCCAGGTATGTTTTGTTCTCATCAATCTTCTCTTGTGAATTTAGACGACCTTGCCAACGAATTGAATTGTAAGTAATATAAAATTCACTTATAAGTAGTTTTGCAAAGTTATCTCAATAAACATCTGGATATCACTAACATAAGTACATTTGAAACAGAAATTCCCTAAGTACCAAGAGAAATTTATTCAAAGGCTAAGGACTCCCAAAAGCAGCAATATTTGCAAAACGAGAACCAACTATGAGTTGAGTCACCAGCAGTAAAAGAAACAAATTAGATCTACTTAGAAAACATATTCCACAAGCAAAGGAATTCAGAGTCACATAACAAGCGCCCGAAAGCACACTGCATTTATAATTTCAATCACTCGCAGCCGCAAACACAAACGGAATATATAAGAAAAGGTTCAAAACAAGTTTAGCAATTTCCAAGAAAAAGTTTCTTAATTTCCTTCAGGGGATCAAGTCAGAGGTCAAGTAAGGATTAAACTTATTGAAATAGGTAACATAAATTGAGACTCCTTATCAGATCGTGTTTATAAAGCCTTGACCAGCTTTATCTTGTCTTTGGATCGACAAAATTTTCCATTTTGAGTTAGAGTACTTCAAAGAGGGAAAATTTTCAAATTTTGAGTTGTAAAAATGCTGAAAATCGCGATAACCCATGCAGAATTCAATATACATCATATTATAATCAGTTCACACACACACACACACACACACACACACATATATATATATATAGATATAAGGTTATC
>NC_090749.1:96746825-96759325 GCF_036898095.1 Palaemon carinicauda | reverse complement strand
AAACGCAACTGGGAACTATCAGCCATGAGTTGGGCTCAGACTCTCGACCCACATATTGCGAGTCGATGAAATTTGCATTGGGATACTAAATTCTCAAAGCATTTTTTGCTCAGCATATCTCCAATTACTGTAATCTATATACTCTAATACATGCTTTACTTCCATCATAAGAAGTTCTAATATAACTCTAGGATTTATCAATTACATACTCTGCAATACTCAGTTTTATTACCTCCTCCAATGAAGTTAGAAGGAGGTTATATTTTCTCCCCTGTTTGTGTGTGTCTTTGTTTGTGAACAGATCCCTGGGAACAATTTTAATTGTAGAGTAATGAAACTTGCAACGATTAACTTTTTATGTAAAAGCTGAAAAACTTGGAATTATTGAATTTTTGAAGGTCAAGGTCAAAGGTAAAGGTCAGGGTCAAGCAAGATGTCCAATTAACGTAATCAGCCATACATTTGGACAAACCTCAAACTTGGTTCATATTTAAGTGTATGAAAATCCTCGCCAATTAATGCATGTTTAGGTCAAAGGTCAAGGTCAAGCAAAATGTCTATGAGTAAGATGACGCGGCGGAGGTCCGCGCTCTACTGAGTGTCTCTCTAGTAGTTTTATGTAATGTAAACCAAAATCCCCTTTGATATATGCAAGTAAAATATCACAATACTTCTGGGGTCATGCAACGAAATATGTTTTGAAAATTTTTATGTAGTTTTTTGGGGAAGAGAACGTTTTTCTATATCATAATCGGATTTCGGAATTGTCTCCTGAAAATGATAGGCCCATGTGTCCTGGCATGGGACTATTTCCATAAATCTAAAAAACAAAAAAAGAAGAAAAAAAAATAGTAAGTTATCAGAAAATTAAAGAATTAAAATCTCTATGATTTCTGTTTTTAATTTTTTTTTTCTAACTTTATTGTTATTAGATTATTTTTTGTGGAGATTATATTCAAATGACGTCTATGATTTAAATGAGATATTTTGGGGTATATATTACTTTAACAGATTTAATTTTAAGTATTTAGCTAGATATAATATACCATTAAAAATATATCAATCTATTAATCTGAATATAATTTATCAACTTTTTATATATAATTCCTCTAATTTAGGGACACCAAATTATAACCAAAATACCAAAATGCTCAGAATTTGGCTTTTGATATCATACACAATTTTATCATAGAGTATATTTACTCATAAAAGTAAAAAAAAAAATGAATTGGTAGGTGACAATGGCTCTGACATAAAGGTATATTAAAGCTACTGTGTTATTAATTCTTTTTTTTTTTATTATATCCCCAAAGGTGAAATTAAGTCTCAACTGATTAATTGCATTTAGTCACAAAATTCCTCTCTTCTCCATTTGTAAAATTTTCATCAGAAAAGGCCATTACAAAAGTGTTTGGTTTGGCAATTAATATTCATTTTCTCGGGTCCCTTATCCACCCTAATTTTGTACACATCGGACCACTACCTAAAAGGGCACCCCTGGACCACCAACACCATCCCCCCTACCCCGTTTAGCCCTCCTCTCAATTGTATTTATCCTGCAAAGTTTGCCTAGACTTCAAGCCTCGACACAAAAAAAAAAATAAAAAATAAAAGTTTTAAAACGTGTAATCCACTCTTTCGCCCCAACGCTGGATGAAGCAGAGAAAAAATTTCGGGACAAGTTCAATGTTGCTTTTTTTATTTTTTGAAAGTTTTTTTTTTTTTTGGCTTAAATCTAATCCATGGTTAGGTTTAATAGGGTTCTATGTTCAGGATATGAGAGAAAATTGTGTAGATATTTACAGATTACATAATTTATTTGTACTTTATTATTGAACTAGATTTTGAATCATCCTGGGATTTGCTAGATGTTTCGTATTGTGTCATACATTTTTTCTTATTTTTATACGTTGAAATTTATATTTAAGAAAACCCACTAGAACAACATGATAGTGATGCACACAAACTGGCACAATAATACTATGAAGATAGTAATAACATTTAGAGATACTTGTTGATGATTTGGTCATATGGAGAGAATTGGAGAAGGGGAATGAAGTGGCTACATAGTGTAGAAGATGTAATGGAATAAAAGTACCTTCCTTTTCACAAAGCTCGTCTCACTGGTTTCTTTGGGAGTTATTGACGAGCTGTTGATGAGACTTGTGCACCAGTATGAAAACTAGTCTGTGCTGTAAGAACTTTTGACACTGAGTTTCCCTCATCGTCATGCTATGAATGAATGCATTAGTTCTGGCAATAAAATGCTAAAAATATTCTTATGTATCAGCGACTTTAGAATTTTAACTGAATTTGAAGTAAGCGAAGGGTTATGACAGAGATCCAGGGCTGGAATATATCTATAGTGAATCTTAATTATAAAAGTGTTTTTCTCATAATCCATAGTTCCAGTTTCGTATTTTGTTGTCTATTCCACACACCCTTATAATGATTAATAGAAAATATAAAATTTCTGCTAGATCTTTATTATGATATAACATCAAAGCATAGAAAACAATAAGTATGAATTTATTTCACCCAAATTAGCAAAGTAATACTCATACGAGTACACAGGGGCTACTGGATTGCCTGAAGTTTGAAAAGATAGAGCACATGGTGTCTGTACCATGTCAGGAAACTAAATAGGAAGTAAATTAGGTCTCCACCATAATTAAAAACAATATACAAAAGAATAAAAACAATTATAAAACAAAACTAATGAGAATCCAAGAATAAACATTCTTCTAAAACGCCTTTGTCTCGTGCTAGAGCCAGCATTTCCTAAAGGCGAAACGAAGTCATTGTAGCGAACAGTGAAAACTAATGTTTTTTCTTCCGTATATTTCTTTTTCCGAAACGAGGTAAAATTCTGTATTTAGATTACAGAAGGGGATTTACTTGTTCCGCATGAGAAGTCAAAGGTAAAACTATAAAGGTTTTGTCGAGGAATTTTATTTCATTTGCAGCTTGGTTCTTTTGTTCCCATTTTAGCTATTTTCTGTAGAAACCCACTTGATTCTCACAGCAGGTCTCCTGTTTTTATCTCAAATTTTACCTAACACTTTTGGACTAAGACAAATCCAGCCCCTCCCTCCCCTACCACTCCCCTCGGATTAAGAGGATTGTTTTTCCACAAGAAATTAAAGAAGTGAAAGGGAGAGATTAGTGTAAGGCAACTGAATACCCAGGCAATGTTCCTTTAATTCTTCTGGAAAAGAAACGATATAATATTCTTGCTGATACATGACCAAGACATTTCCAAAACCAGATCAACAAGTAGAGAAAAAACTGGATCCAGGTACTATGGTATTATCTTTTTACATTAGTACCTGGATCAACAGGTAAGTAGATGGTACCAAAACCAGGTACATAGATAAGAGAGTGACGAAAAAATACCAAAATCAGGTTCACAAGTAAGGAGGTAATAACACAATCAAGTCCATGTGTAAACGTGTAAATACCAAAATCAGGTCGACAGGTAAGGGGGTAATACTGAAACCAGGTCAATAGGTAATGATAGTATCTGAATTGGGTAAAGGAGTAAAAATAAAACACCAAAATCAGGTTCACAAGTAAAGAAATCTATGTGTAAAGAGAAAATACCAAAATCAGGTGAACTGGTAAGGAAATAGTACCAAAATCAGGTCCGTCATTAGAGACAGTATCTGAATTAGATAAAGAAGGCGAAGAGAATAGATCAAAATCTGGTCCACGTGTCAAGAGGTATTACTAGAAACAGGACCAAGTGTAAAGAGAAAATGGCCAAATCGGGTCCACAGATAAAGAGATATTGGCAAACTCAGGTCCATATGTAGACGCAATCCTCAGAATCAGATCCTCAAGTAAACAGAAAAAGTAAAAATCAGGTTGACTGGAAAGGATATAATATCAAAGTCAGGTTCTTAGGTAGAAAAAGTACCAACATCAGGTTCACAGGTAAAGGGGCTACTATTAAAATCGGGTCCACAAGTGAAGAGAAAGTATCCAAAAGAGGTCTCCTACTGAAAAGCTAATGCTAAAATCAGGTCCATGGGTAGAAATAATATCAAAATAAAGTTATCAGGTAAAGAAATGAAAAAAAAATCATGTTCATAAATAAAGATGCAATATCAAAATCAGATCTGCAAATAGAGACAATGTCAAAACCAGGTTTATATGTTTGTGATTGAAGAGAAAATACTAAACCAGTGAAATATAGAAAAAGTAGAGGAGAAGCTGTTAGACAATTTAGAACGACTTTCATCTCTCATCTTTAAAGTTGTGAACTTGAGCGTATATCGCTCAAATCAGTCTTATTATTCACTCATTAAGATGAGGAATATTATGTGAGAGGCTGTAGATACTATAAGCATTAGAATGATTGTGTGATTTAGGCTGTTTTTTTATTATAACTTATATGGTATCAGCCATTTCCCCCCTGAACAGATTTAGTTAATGCACAGTATCTATAAAAAAGCTAGGCCCATAAATACAATTGCGTCCAACACAGCAGTGATAGGGCTTAAATAATGACCCAAAGTTCGCTCGTAGCTGAAATGTATTACATTTGGGATTTGGACATTGCTACAGGAACTCATTGGCATAGAGATTTGTTGCCTGACATCTTGGAGACACTGTACTGTTATTATTATTGCTAGTAGTAATAGTATTGTTAGTATTACTATCTCTGCCAAGGAGGTTATACTCTTCTTGTGTAGTAAATTCATTTATTTATTTTATCTGTTTGACTGCGAGCAGGAATACGTCAAAACCAGCTTCCGGATTTTTACCAAATTTTAACATCGGATTGGTATTATGTTCTGGAAAATCCCATTAAATTTTGTAAGTGATCAGGATCAAGATTAGGATTCTGGTTATTATTGTTACTATCATACAGTACATTTAATCACGGTCAAGTTATGAAAGAGGGAAAGCTTGGTCCGTAGACTTCAATAAAACATTAACAGTCGTCGTTAGCGGAGGTCTGAAATTTATTATTATTATTATTATTATTATTATTATTATTATTATTGTTGTTGTAAAAAGTGCGAAAGCATATAATTGTGGACTTTTAGTACCCAAGATCAACAGACACAGCATGGTGTCTTATTCAAGTTATTATTATTATTATTATTATTATTATTATTATATTCCAACTGCAAGCTTAGACTGTAATACAAGAAAGAGGCAAGAAAATAACAGACTACACTTATAAATTAACAGAGCCAGGCATCTTTGTTTAGACTACTTTAGAGATAGGCCAGTGACTATAGACACTACTCCCTGGTGGGATTTCCATAGATTTTCCCCCTGCCTCTAGAGGATGATCTCTTCAACACCCAGAAAATGAGAACAAAGCATCTTTTCTTGTTTACTGTAGGGGCCATTGAAGAGATAGACTTGCTTCAATTGGAGTTATTTGAATAACTACAGTTCATAGATACATAGTTCATATAACCTAGTAGGAATAATATTACCATTATTTCTATTAATAATGATATGGAAGATAAACCTTTTCCTCAGTGATCAATCCAAACTCAGTCTCGCTCTGATTTCATGTTTAGTTAACCTGTTCTTTAAACTAAGTTACATCTGCCTAATGTACCAATCCTATTAAAAAAACACAATTCTCATCTTGATGTCTCACCAGTAACCACTATCTCATAATCAACAATCTTTTACTAGTCTAGATAAGTAAAAGAAATCCCTTTCTAGAAATCAAGTGGCTAGCATTGAGCCTGCAAACTGGTTTTGGGCCAAGTAAAGTGTCAGGAAAAATAAAGGTGTTTGTTACTGGTGGTTTCGAAAATCCGCGTGGACAGTCCAACATAAATTTACCTTAGGTACATCTTTTCCTTCTTCTTCTTCTCCTTCTTAAAGAAATTATTCTTCTCATTCTTCTTCTTGCTATCCATCTCCTTCATTCACTATCTATGTATCTATCAATTTATGGAGAGTTTTCTTTATTGCGTTAATAAATTAATAAATAAACCAACCCAAAATTTATATTGTTTTATTTTCAAACTCACTCTCTCTCTCTCTCTCTCACTCTCTCTCTCTCTCTCTCTCTCTCTCTCTCTCTCTCTCTCTCTCTCTCTCTCTCTCTCTCTCTCTCTTCCATAAGACCTGTATATGTTTACTAAAAAAAATTATTAAACAAGACGACCTACTATAATTATCAATTTTTAATGTATGAACTAACATATATATACACACGCATATATATATATATATATATATATATATATATATATATATCTATATATATATAGAGGTAATCTGATATTTATTTTTCTGTTCTTAAGTCAGAGGATGTTTTTCTTTATCTACACATTAGTCAACCACATTCTTTTTTCACTCAATATTTATTGAATTGCTAAATTTTTCATCTTTCTTCTCATTTTTCTCAAATTCCTCTCATAAATCAACAGTATTTCCTATCCTTATTTTAATTCTTCATTCTAAATTTTTTTATCATTTTACTGTATTCTCACGTTTAGCATTTCTTTTTTAATATTTTCCCCCTTCATCTCTTTTACCATCTTATCCTTAAATTATTACTATCATGATATTAATATTATCATAAGTGTTTTATATTTGTTATCTAAATATTATTCATTTGTTTATTTTCTAATTTGAATTTTCAAAATTTTCTTCTTTTTACTCTTTCTAAGTTTATGAATATATTGTTGGTCTGATTATACAAGATTATAGGTTTTTCATTTCATAATTTATTTTTTAAAACGTTTATTAACTTATCAATCTTGACTATATCCAATTAAACCAAATTTATCTTTATGTAAATGCCAACTAATCTTTATATTTTAGTAACTTTTTTTCCATTAGATAAGTTAGTTTTGACATAATCTTATTTAGCCAGAATATTTTTTCTTTTACTCTATATTATTGTTAAAATCATATTTAACATTATAGTTAACATTATATTATAGTTATTGATTCCTATTAATTTGATATGTAAGTTATGCCAATAGAATTTAACTATCTTTTTCTTATATTCCTGTTACTTATATTTTTCCCTATTCTAATTATTTTAATTTCCTCATATCTTTGTTTTTATCTATTTTGGATTTTCTGTTGATATAAGATAATTTTTAATTACTTTTTGACACTAGTTTTAGAGCATCTAGGTTTTCTAACAATATTAATATGCTTTCATTAGTAATTTTTATTATTTGTCTTCCGAAATCTAGATCCAGAAGCTAATAATTTATTGATATATTCCCAGAAATGGAATCATAAATTAGCCTTCAACTCCTTATCTCTTTGATCGTTATCTTCATCTTGATCCTTTCATCTTATTAAACCACCCATAGATAACTAAATTATTTATATGCCATTATCATTTGATTTTTATATCTTTTTATCTCTCTTATCTCGAAATCATTAATTTCCTACCTGTTCTACTATTTCTAAACTCTTTTTTTTTTATATATCATCATTTGATTTCTTATATTATCCTCCTTATATTAAATAATTTGATTATCTACCTATTCTGATATTTCTAAACCCTTTTTTATGAATGAACTATTGATTTATTTTCCTTATCTCTTATCTCAAATCTTCATTTACCTACCTATTCTCATATGTCTAAACTTTTTTTTTATATTGATTTTTATATTTTATCCTCCTTATCACAAAACATCATTGATCTGTTCTCGTATTCTCTATACCTTTTTATGCATTAACATTTGATTTTTATATTTCTTTATCTCTCTTATCTGAAATCATTCATATACCTACTTATCCTCATATATTTTTCTTTCAATTTCCTTCTCATCCAGTTCTCATCCTCCCATCCACTCTCATCCTGAGTCCACCGTTCTCTTCCTCGTACCCTCATCTTCATCCTTCTCATCCTACCTTCCCTCACAAGCCTCGTTAAGTGTCACACCTTCCCCTCTGGCAAAAACGTCAAGCTTTTACTTTCCGTATTACTGTCTTCTGTGTTAAGTCCTGTCTCTTCTTTTCTCCACTCTTCCTAAAACTCCCGCCACTCCTCCAGCCACCAAACGCCACGTCCCTGCCTATATCACTCTCCTTCTTTCTCCTCCTCCTCCTCCTCCTCCCGCGAGCCTCGTCAGGTCGCTAATCAATATTCAAAACAAGTGACACGCTCACAAAGGCTTGACCTGACACGAGACACCGCCAAGAGCGGGAGTGGCCTCAGACGAACGTTTAATCGCACGGAGGAGAAACAACTGCTTCGACGAAGCACAAAAAAAAAAAAAATTACAAATATCCATCAGGAATAATGACTCGCTGGTCTTTTCTGAAAAGAGCGGTCCCTCCCCAGGCTTTTAGGAAAGTCTAAAACTCAAGATAGCGTCCCTATGAGGTAAATGATATCTACCACAGTGGCTATAAAGGTTTCTTTGGTTAATTAAAACTGAGGTCAATTTGTTTTTCTCTATAGGAGTAAGATACGATCTAATTGTCTCTCTGGGACTGATATATACTCTCATAGAGGTATAACCAACCTGTCCCCTTATGGTAGAAAACATAACAAAACCATTTAAAATACAAACAGACATTTTCCTCGTCTAGGGAAGGTTTTCTCTTCAGGGGAAGATAAAAACTACGACCTGTGTTTTAGGAAGTATTCTCCTGGGATGTAATTTTTCCTTCAAAAGAAATAAAATTTGACCTCCAAGTCCCTTAAGCAAGAAGTAAGTACACAAAGTAGGTCGAATGTTTAGCCTTTGAATATTGTATGATGAGATGTGGCTTCTTTACTTTGCAATAGGAAAATTGACATTTTTATCTCACAAAGGGGACCTACTGCCTCCCTGCCTCCCACGTAAGTACTGACTGACTTCCTTAGGGATATATATATATATATATATATATATATATATATATATATGTGTGTGTGTGTGTGTGTGTGTGTGTGTGTGTGTGTGTATGTAAATATCACCCACGAATGGCATTTAATACCGAATTCTATCTTGGGAATATATATCCACTTGGAATTCATTTTATGGTAACAGCTTCTGGCCGGGTGGGGATTCGAACCACCACCTGTACGGCTGGAAACCATGCTGGCAGGGACCCTACCGACTGAGCTATCAAGAGATATTTACATTAATTAAAATCACGTGTGCCTGTGATATATGTTCATATATATATATATATATATATTATATATATATATATATATATATATATATATATATATATACATATATATATATATATATATATATATATATATATATATATATATATATATATATATATATATATATATATACTAATGTAAATGACTAGCGGTAGTGGTCTATGAGTGTACCTGTCGGGTACCCTTTCCCACCTGGGTAGGATTTCTCCCTCTCCCGTCCCTTGAGTAGTTGTGCGTCTGGCAATGCCGATGAACGTGATCGGAAAGATGAACACACATACATACATATATATACATGTATATATATATATATATATATATATATATATATATATATATATATCGCCAGACACTTGATATTTATAATAAAGGTGAGATGTGTGGGTCTGTGTTTGTGTACTTATCATAAATAGACAACTTGGTGTCTAACTATAGGGCATATGGTTAATTAAACAAAGGTTCAATTTCTCTGTCACTAAATATCAAAAAATGATTGCACAACCTCCCTCAATATCTAAAACACCAAAACCTCGCCCAAGGCTATTGTAAGCTTCCCACCTTCTAAAAGATCTTTTTTTTCTCACCTAAACTAACATTCGTATCTCTAAAAAAATAGCTATTTCTGCTTTCTCGTCTAAATTAATATT
Organism: Palaemon carinicauda; assembly: GCF_036898095.1. Classification (NCBI taxonomy): domain Eukaryota; kingdom Metazoa; phylum Arthropoda; class Malacostraca; order Decapoda; family Palaemonidae; genus Palaemon; species Palaemon carinicauda. Next base: position 96,749,560 of record NC_090749.1, on the reverse strand, counting down.
TCTAGTTTTCTAAGAGTTGTTTAATTCTTGGCAGTCATCTAACCTAAATTGCAATTTGATGCGAAACCTTTTCAGCAAACAGACACACTAAAGATGATATTGAGCCAAAATGGAAACCATTTTTTCTTAAGTGTAATGTTATTCTCTTACTAAAAGGGTAAATATATTAATCGTTAAATGAAAACTACAGATTAAAATTCACTACTGAAATTTATGAATACATCAGAAGGCTGCTTTCCTCACGAAAAGTTAGTTTCTTTGGTCGCTGCAATATTACCATCCTTGTGAGCTAGGGTTAGGGGGAGCCTATAGGTCTATCTGCTGAGTCATCAGCAGCCATTGCTTGTCCCTCCTTGGTCCTAGCTTGGGTGGAGAGGGGGCTTGGACGCTGATCATAAGTATATATATATATATATATATATATATATATATATATATATATATATATATATATATATACATATATATATATATATATACATATATATATATATATATATATATATATATATATATATATATATATATATATATATATATGGCGAGTCTCTAGGGCATTGTCCTGCTTGATAGGGCAATGTCACTATCCCTTGCCTCTACCATTCATTATCGGCCTTTAATCCTTTAAACCTCCTGATTGGGGGTTGGGGGTTAAAGCCAGTGAGCTCCAACCCTCATCTCCCACAGGGCCAACTCCCCCCCAAACCTATCTCACCAACGCACCCTCCCCCTGCAGCTGGTCTGCCGGCTTCATAATGAAATCAAGGCTGGAATGAGACGGGAATTGGTAGGTTGTTTGTCATCGTGTGTTTGTGCGTCGTTGGCGAAAACTTCTGGGTTGATTATGGCTGCCACAATGAAGGCAAAAATAAAAAGTACTTGAAAACAAGTGAGATGAAGATTTGATGGGGAGCGGGTATTGAAATTAGTGCATTATTTTTTGTTTTGTTATTGGCAAAACAAATTGGAATTCGAACATGATAATTGTAGGAGTACGTTGGTCAAAACTAGTGTAATGGTTTTGTTTTGTTATTGGCAAAATTAATTTAAAATTAGTGAAACAAGTAGGAATTAGAGCATAGTAATTGTAGGAGTTCGTTGGTCGAAACTACTGCAATGTTTTGGTTTTGTTATTGGCAAAATAAATTGGAAATAGAGTATATTGATGAGTATAGGGGGGTGGTTTTTTTTAAACCAGTGCTATATTTTTTTCTATGGAAAAATTAAATTGGAATTAGAGTATAATGGTGAGTAGATGGGGGTGGTTGTTTGAAACGAGTGCTATATTTTAGATTTGTTATTGGCAAAAAATAAATTAGAATTAGAGCATAACAATTGTAGGGCATGGTTGGTTGAAACTAGTACTCTCATTTTTGTTTCGTTATTGACATAAACTAATTGGAATTAGATCCAAATAATAATTATACGGGGGTGGTTGTTTGAAACTAGTATAACGTTTTTGGGTTTTCAAGTAAAATGTTTTTGTTTTGTAATTGGCAAAAACAAATGAGAAGTAGAGTACAATGATAATTTTGGATGTTGATTGAAAGAAGTATAATGGTAATTTTAGTGGTTAGTTGATTGAAACTAATTCAATGCTTTTGTGTTGTAATTTGTTAAATCAAATGTGACTAAAACTGGTAATAAATTGATAATTTTCTTATCAGAGTCTTAAGTACTTTATACATATATATATATATATATATATATATATATATATATATATATATATATATATATATATATATATATATATATATATATTTGAAATAAGCTATATATATATATATATATATATATATATATATATATATATATATATATATATATTGATTACATTAAAGTCTGGGTTATCTTAACGACCTCGGGATCAGAGCCCCAGGCAAAATAACTCAAAAAGACTATAGCATCTAACCGGCCGGGTTTCGAACCCTGGTCCAGGATACCTGTATGACATTGACCATACCACTCAGCCATGGGCTCTGATCCCGAGGTCGTTAAGAGAATCCAGACTTTAATGTGTTAATATATATGGCTTATTGGAAATAGGAAAAACACTTTTAAATGTCCAAAATATATATATATACATTTTATATTAATGGATATATTTTTAACTAAAATCAGTCAGAAATGGCAACGCTTTGTAGTATTTTATCATCGAATTCAAATTCCAAATCTTGAAACACAGGAAACACAAAGGTAGAAAAATTCCATTCATCTTGCAGAGGGAAATAATAGATTATTAGAAAATTTTTGTCTATTTTTCCAAATTCTTGAGTTTTACACTGTCTTTAGGATAACACTAAAATGTTGAAACATTCTCTCTCTCTCTCTCTCTCTCTCTCTCTCTCTCTCTCTCTCTCTCTCTCTCTCTCTCATACATAGATTCTTTATGCAAAAGATGACATTTGAAATTGTTATTTTTATATAAACTATCTTTCCCCTTGTTAACCTTTTATCTAACTAGTTTTTTATGGTCGAAGAAAATTATTATTATAAATCATTAACATTATTATTATTATTGTTATTATTATTATTATTATTATTATTATTATCATTATCATTTTATTTAAATATTTATAATTCTTCTTCTTTCCCAAACCATTATAATTGGGACCTAACATCCATCTATTACATTTATTGATAGATTGAAACTTACCTGGCGTCGCTAGCTTTCTCTTCAAACGGCATAATCAACATAATGACAGATTATTCCCTCAGAAAAGACAAAACTC
>NC_090749.1:96730969-96746325 GCF_036898095.1 Palaemon carinicauda | reverse complement strand
CATGTAATTCAACCTATTAGTTTTACTATATAAAAATCTCTCTCTCTCTCTCTCTCTCTCTCTCTCTCTCTCTCTCTCTCTCTCGACATCGAATGTTAGTGTTATCACATAGATAAAAGCTCTCTAAGTCACCCTTTCAATATTGCCACATAAAAAAGTAAGCCGGAAATCTCTCTCTCTCTCTCTCTCTCTCTCTCTCTCTCTCTCTCTCTCTCTCATGCACTGAGGTTATACTAACCCACAATCAGATTACTCACTACTAGGTAATAAAATAGAGGCTGTGGTCCAGGAGGAAGAACTCTGCATTATTATTAGCAAAGATTTGAAGTTCACCAAACAGAGCATAAAAGCTGAAAAGAAAGCACAAAAACTATAGGTTACAGGAAGAGACAATTGAAATACAGAAACAAAGACACTGTACTACAGCTGTGCACATTATTAGTAAGACCCCATCTAGAATACGAAGTCCAATTCTGGGCTCCAAGTATCAGAAGGATATAGATTGACTGGAAGCAGTGCAAGCTAGGGCCACCAAACTAGTTCCAACACTAAGGCAATTTGGATATGGACGGGGGATAGAACTTTTGAACTTATTTGATCTACAAACTCGACGACTAAATGGACAGTAAATAGATGCATTGAAAATTCTTAAAGGAAGAAGAAATGTACCTTACATCAATCAATTCATGCTTAGCACAAATCAGTCCAGAGGTAACGGATACAGACTGGAATTGAAAAGATAGAACATCACTCAATGTGGCAATTTCTTTACATACAAAACAGAAAATATTTGGAATAGACTTCCAGCGGATGTAGTAAACAGTAACACGGTAAACGAGTTCAAGAATAAGTTAGACAAGATCATAACTCTTTAAAGTAAATCGCTCTACCAAAGAGCCAGTGGGGTTTCCGTGGATGGACTAAAAAGTGTCTGAGACATCCAAAATCTCTCTCTCTCTCTCTCTCTCTCTCTCTCTCTCTCTCTCTCTCTCTCTCTCTGTGTGTGTGTGTGTGTGTGGTGTGTAAATGAATTCAAGGATACGTTAGACAAGATCATGAAAACTCTCCAAACGTTTAAACTAATTCGCTTTATCCAAGAGTAAATGGAATCTGCGGATGAACTAAAAAGTCTTTGAGACATCCAGAATCCTTGTAACACTCTCTCTCTCTCTCTCTCTCTCTCTCTCTCTCTCTCTCTCTCTCTCTCTCTCTCTCTCTCTCTCTCTCTCCATCAAATGCTAGTGTTATTACATAAATATAAGCCCTATAAATCACACTCTCAATATTGCCACATAAAAAAGTAAGCCGGAAATCTCTCTCTCTCTCTCTCTCTCTCTCTCTCTCTCTCTCTCTCTCTCTCACTAAACGAATTAAAGAGTACTTTAGACAAAATCATAGAAAATGTCTAAACGTTTGAATTCATTCCCTTTATCCAAGAGCAAACGGAGTCACTAAAAAGTCTTCGAGACATCCGAAATCCTTGAAACACTCTCTCTCTCTCTCTCTCTCTCTCTCTCTCTCTCTCTCTCTCTCTCTCTCTCTCTCTCTCTCTCTCGTGCCTGCCATATTAACCGAGTCAAGCACCCTGAATGGCGGGGCAATATATCTTTTACGACCCAATATTATGCGATCTCTCTTAACAGCTGAGTTACAACTACATCACAAGTATTTCCTTCTGAGCAGATGGTCATCTCCTCCTCTCTGAAGATATGAATGACCTAGTGTTCTCTTCTCTCTCGTGCTCACGGAAAGAAGAACGATGCGCTTTACTTTTACGAATGTGTTTATATATATAAATATATATATATATATATGTATATATATATACACACTGTTAAAGATTTGCCGTAAAAAAATACTCCCATAAATGTTGCCAGACATTTGCCGTTTTAAACACGGAGTGATATTACGGTTACTGACCAGTCAAAGATAATAACAAAGTAGGGTGAAATTACGGTCGTCTTTATTTTACCAAAATACGGCTGAGAACAGTATATTTTTACGCAGAAGTTCCGATTAAAATCATGGTTATTTTAATAATATGTGTATATAAATATACATACACACACACACACACACACCACACACATATATATATATATATATATATATATATATATATATATATATATATATATATATGTATATATACATACATACATATATATATATATATAGTAAATAGATAATTTATGTATGTATCGTATCTAAGACGAGGTGAAGAACACATCTATCCTCACTAAGTTATATAATAAATTAAGCTCAATTTAAAATCTACGCATAATTTGTAAATTATCTAATAGATTTAGATTAATATATTCTCCTAAAGGTTTATTTGAACCTACAAGACTTCTTATATTATTGATTCTTGGGGTTATTTTTTCTTTAAGAGATTATTTCCAATGTTCATCAGTGAAGAAAACTTATAGCTGTTAATTTCTTCTTTATTTTCTAACCCATAAGAAAAGGATTACTGTACCAACCGAGTGTCACACAATTGTACATAATTATTTTGTATATATTATGCTTGTATCTGCGCTCTTCCCTCGCACTAAAAAGAACCTGAATGATCATGTCTCCGGTTTTGCTCTGAACATTGTCTGTCTCTCGAACATGTTATGTCCTGTTGCCTTGAGGTTTTGTATATAAAGAAGAGTGTTCCTTAATAAACAACTCAGTTGATTGCATCCTGCCTTTGAGTTCATAACCCTCACTTGGCACCGTCACATTGGTGACCCCGGAAGTAGACTGGCTCCCACTGCCTTCCACCCCCACCTCCCTCGCCCCTCCATCGTTGGTACTATGACGGACTCTACTACAGCAGTTGGCGCTGCGGCCGCCCCATTGAAACTTTCACCGTTTGCCAGCGGAGAGGCGTTTGCTTGGTTTCAGCGTGCAGAAGTACAGTTTCGTATCAGGGGCGTGACTCGCTCAACCACCAAAGCGGATTATGTTCTCGCGGCGATACCCGAGGACACCTTCCCAGAAATATCCGACTGGCTTTGTGAACAAGGAGACACCCCAATAGCGTATGACGCCCTCAAAACATACCTTCTGCAGCAGTACTTGCCGTCACCAGCCGCCCGTATAGCAAAGCTTTTTCAGCTCTAGCAACAACCGTTGGGGGACCAAAGGGCTTCGCTTGCCCTCAGAGAAATGACCAGTATCGCTCGCCTTCAACCTGCCGCAGACGGCTCTCCTCGTGAGGTGAACCTACTTCGTGCCCTTTGGATACGCCGTTTACCCGAACCTGTACGAGCTGCCATACCCGATGTCAATAGTTTACCCATAAAGGACTTGATGACCAAAGCCGACGCCCTTATAGACAGCCACTTCAAGACCTCCATCAACGCCTCCACCCCTGACGACGAGGATGCCTATTCAACGTCAACCGAAGCTGACATGAATACCGTAGGACATACACGCCTACCCCGTGACGTGCCGAAGCGGCGACAAAGCCGCCCACCACCCACCAATCGCTCGCGCCCCAACGAACGACTTCTACAGCCACTTACTACCTCCCATCCGCCGCAGTTTTGCTACTACCACTTCAGATTCGGGGCAACCGCGAAGAAATGTGCCAAGGATTGTCAGTGGCCAAAAAACGTGTAAGTAGGCCATCGCTTGTGGCGGATGGCCTCCCATGTTTCTAATCTTTTCTTTTTACAGGATGCTGGAACGGGCGTGCGATTTTTGGTAGACACGGGTGCTTGCCGTTCTCTTTTGCCAAGGAAACTCTTCAAGGCACGATATAGTCAGTCTACATCTGCCGACGTCCGCTTGGTAGCTGCCAACGGATCTGCGATACCCACCTACGGTTACGAGAACCTCACATTATCGTTCGGAAACAGCAAATTCAATTGGAAGTTTCTCGTTGCTGACGTCACAATGCCAATCCTCGGTGCGGATTTCCTCTCTCATTTCCACCTTCTGGTCGATGTCGCCCACCGACGATTGGTCAACGCAGACTCGTACTTGTCGACACCTCTTCAACCCGCCCCCTCTAACCTCGCTCTCCACATCAGCGCACCCACGGATTGCCTACGCCCACCTCCTCACGTCGTACCCGGAGGTTTTCCGTCCAGAACTTCGCCAAACGCCCACGGTTCCTGCCAAGCACGGTATTTATCACCATATCAAGACGACGGGACCCCCAGTCTTCGCAAAATTTAGACCTCTAGCACCGGAACGATTGGCAGCCGCCAAACAGACGTTCGCCGAAATGGAGGAAATGGGCCTTTGCCAAAAGGCCTCCAGCCCATGGTCGTCACCCTTACCCATCGTTCTGAAGAAAGACGGCTCCCTCCGTCCGTGCGGGGATTACAGGCGCCTGAACATGCAAACAGAACCGATCACTACCCCCTCCCAAACATTGCCGACGTGACCTCCTACCTGCACAAAGCGAAGGTTTTCTCTACGCTCGACCTCCTGAAGGGGTATTATCAGGTGCCTATGAACCCAGAAGACATCCCCAAGACCGCCATCACCACTCTGTTTGGTACATACACCTTCAATTACTCCTGTTTTGGCCTTCGTAATGCTGGGGCAACGTTTCAACGTCTCATGGATGGCATCTTAGGGGACCTCCCTTTCTGTGTATGTTATGTGGACGACATACTTGTGTTCTCCTCCTCAAAAGAGAAACACCTCCGTCACCTGCTCATCGTGCTCGACCGCCTGCAACAAAACGGCCTTGTAGTCCGGTACAACAAGTGTACCTTTGGTGCCAACGAAGTGTCGTTCTTAGGGCACCGTATCACTCCTGAAGGAGTCCATCCCCTCCCTGAGAAGGTAGCAGCCGTTCAGAACTTCCCGCGCCCTCGACCGTCAAAGCTCTGCAGGAATTCTTGGGCATGATCAACTATTATCACCGTTTTCTGCCAGCCATTGCCGCCACTCTTGCTCCCCTCTACGCCTCCCTCAAGGGCAAGCCAAAGGACCTGAAGTGGGGTCCCCTTCAAGAAGCAGCCTTCTGCAATGCAAAGAAGGCCCTATCAACTGCTGCGGCTCTCACTTTTCCTATCCCACATGCCCCTCTCCTTCTCTCCACCGATGCCAGCGACGTCGCTATTGGTGCAGTACTCGAGCAGGTGGTCAAAGGCTCGCCCCGCCCATTGGCCTTCTTCAGCAGAAAACTGTCCAAGGCAGAATCGGGTTATTCTACCTTCGATCGAGAATTGCTGGCGGTGCACTTGGCTGTCCGTCACTTTCGCCATTTCTTAGAAGGTACGCCCTTCGTCATTCGCACAGACCACATGCCTCTGGTGCACGCCTTCACTCGACAGTCTGACGCCTGGTCCGCCCGTCAACGCCGACATCTCTCCGCCGTGGCTGAATACAATTGCACCCTCCAATACGTCCCTGGGAAAATGAATCCCGTTGCCGATGCCCTGTCAAGAAACACGTTGGCTGCCGTTCAACTGGGATTGGATTACAACGCCCTGGCTGAAGCCCAACGACAGGATCCAGAGTATCAAGCTTGTAGGACATCCTGCACGTCCCTCCGTTGGGAAGATTTTCCCCTCGAAGACTCCAACACCACCCTCCTCTGTGACGTCAGTACTGGTAGACCGCGACCTTGGATTCCTGCTCCCATGCGCCGACAGGTGTTTGATTTCATTCACAGCCTTTCACATCCCTCGTGCCATTCTACTGCACAGCTGCTGAAGGCAAAGTTCATTTGGCACGGCATTTCTAAAGATGCTAAGGATTGGGTCCGCTCCTGTACTTCTTGCCAAACTTCCAAAGTACATCGACACACGGATTCAGGAGTGGGCACCTTTCCTCAACCTCAGCGTTGTTTCGCACACATTCACATCGACGTTGTAGGCCCCCTACCCACATCACAAGGACATCGTTATCTTTTTACCGTCATCGACCGCTCCACTCGTTGGCCTGAACCATTCCCATGGAAACTGCAACGTCCGCCTCATGTACATCTGCCTTACTCTCTGGATGGATTTCAAGATTCGGTATCCCTGAGCATATTACTTCTGACAGGGAACCACTTTCACCTCTCAATTGTGGACGTCATTAGCGAATCTCCTGGGCATCACCCTACATCAGACAACGGCCGACAACCCCGCTGCCAATGGAATGGTTGAACGTTTTCATCGCACCCTCAAAGCAGCTTTGATGTCCCGCTGCAAGGATTGCAACTGGTTTACTCAGCTTCCCTGGGTCCTCCTGGGACTAAGGACCACTCCTAAAGACGCCCTCGACGTCTCGGCAGCTGAAATGGTGTATGGCGACCCGTTGGTCGTCCCTGCCGAATTTTTTCCTTCTACAACCTCCTCCAACGATCTCCAGCGCATACGTCACGTCGTGGGAAAATTTACTCCGTACCGCCAGACTTACAAGCCCCCAGCGAAGCATCACATACCAACGGACTTGCACTCTGCAACGCACGTCTTCCTGCGCAACGACACTAGCAAGCCACCTTGTGATCCGACGCAGTCCGAAAGCATTCCTACTAAACATTCGGGGCAAAGAAGACTGGGTCTCCATTGATCATCTAAAACCTGCTTATCTTCTGCCAGATGACCCGCCTACAGTTCGCCTCTCTAGATCAGGGCGCCCTATTTAACATGTACAGTATGTCATTTTTAGGGGGGGAGCCATGTACCAACCGTGTGTCACACAATTGTACATAATTATTTTGTATATATTATGCTTGTATCTGCGCTCTTCCCTCGCACTAAAAAGAACCTGAATGATCATGTCTCCGGTTTTGCTCTGAACATTGTCTGTCTCTCGAACATGTTATGTCCTGTTGCCTTGAGGTTTTGTATATAAAGAAGAGTGTTCCTTAATAAACAACTCAGTTGATTGCATCCTGCCTTTGAGTTCACAACCCTCACTCGGCACTGTCACATTACCTTCTCTGTTGTGGTGCCCTATTGTAAGCATCTAAGTCTCGCGTTCTGTCAGACTGGGGTTCGAGTCTCACTCAAGCCTTATACTTTCTTGTAGTGTCTGCAACCTTGCTATCCTCGTGAGGTATGGATTAGGGGTTTGGTGGAGCCTATATGTCTCTACATGCTGAATCATCAATAGCTATTGTCTGGCCTTCCATGGTCATAGCTTGGGTGGAGAGGGGGTTTGGGAGCTGATGATGTGTATATATGGTCAGTCTCTAGTGCATTTTCCTGCTTGATAGGGCAATGTCAGTCTCAGTTACTTCTACATTCCATGAGCGGCCTTTAAACTATGAGAGTTTAAAAGGGAGTTATATTATAGTTTGAACTAACTTGAACTCTCTTACAGGACATGCGATAGATAGATAGATAGACAGTTAAATGACCTAAAACTTTAAGTGGACAAATGTTAAATTATAGCTTGAACGGACTTTAACCATCTTATATGACATGAGATAGACGGTTAGATAGATAGATAGATAGATAGGACTGTCTATCAAGAAGTGAGATAGATAGATAGATAGATAGATGAAAAAATTAATACAGTGAGAGTTTCACTGCCACATTTCTCTCATCATTAGTAATCTACTAATTTGAAACGCTATATTTTCACCCTGTCTTGTAACTTTTTTTCCATTTCTTTACTTTGCTGTATATTTTTTTTTTTCTTGTAGAGAAAAAATCTTTACCTCTCTTTTACGTCCCTTTTATACGTTCTGGGATGGCCTACTATAGCAAAAAAAAAAAAAAGGAAAAAAAAAAGATACGCTGTAACTCCTCTTTTGTTATTTTTCTCCAAAAAAATTTTCTCTGCGCTAGGATTGTTTGAAAGTGTACGTAAAATGGCCGTAGACTTTTCGGTTTTATATTGGGTGAAAGTGTCTATAGAGGTGATTAAGTATAAAAATTAAAAGTTCTAGAATTTCTGAAAAGGATAAATCTATTTAAAGTTTTAGATAAGATAGCTATAAAGGGGCAGATAAACTACACTAGTGAAAGATTTCTCCAAAATTAATTTTGTATTAGTATGAAAACTAAAAGAATTTGTAAAATCAACTGTTTTAGACAATAATGTTTTTAGACAAACTAATGAAAATATCTTTAAAAACGTTTTCATAAAAATAACGTTTATAGAATGCAAGGCATGTGACGCCAGGTACATTCAATGTTTGCAAACCAATCATTTTCTTTTGACAAATACTTAACTTTCCACCTTTGGTAAGTCCACCATTACATTTTAATCTATTCCACCAATCAGTCAATGTTGTTAAAGAGTTGAATGTTTAAAGGTCTCTCGTGAATGGCAGAGGCAAAGGACAAGGCAATTGTTCAGTGGATACTTTCCTCTTGGCAAGGGTAGAAGAGACTCTTTTGCTATGGTAAGCAGCTCTTCTAGGAGAAGGACACTCCAACATCAAACCATTGTTCTCTAGTCTTGGGTAGTGCCATAGCCTCTGTACCATGGTCTTCCACTGTCTTGGGTTAGAGTTCGCTTGCTTGAGGGTACAATCGGGCACGCTATTCTATCTAATTTCTCTCTTTCTTGTTTTGTTAAAGTTTTTATAGTTTATATAGGAAATATTTATTCTAATGTTGTTGCTATTCTTAAGATATTTTATTTTTCCTTTTTTCCTTTCCTCACTGAGCTATTTTCCCTGTTGGGGCCCCTGGGCTTATAGCATTGTGTTTTTCCAACTAGGGTTGTAGCTTAGCAAGTAATAATAATAATAATAATAATAATAATAATAGTAATAATTATAATTCCATAGAGACTGACTATCTCTGCATAATGATAACTACCCAAGACCCCTCTCCACCCAAGATAAGACCAGGGTAGGCCAGGCCATGGCTGCTGATGATAACTCAGCAGGTAGACTTATATAGGCTCCCTTAAACCAACCTTGATCCATAGCTCACAGGGATAGTAATGTGGCAGACACTACTAGAAAACTATAGAGCTTGAGCGAATCTCGAACGCCCACTCAACGAGCACAAAGAAAAACTAATTCTGCTTCGTCAGCATTTCAACCATTTTTTCTTCTCCTCAATCAGTCTTTTTATAACAAATAAAGATTTGAAGACACAGGATTTCCTCGTGAAGAAAGACTCACAAAAATCCTTAGAAAGACTCATGATGAAAGACTCACAAAGTTGCGTTTGAAGTTTTGGAGAATTTCAAACGAGTTCGAACTGTGTTTGAAGTTGGAAGTTGAACGGTTGATGTCAGCAAAGGCTAATGTCAATTAAAAATGATAGTGATATCAGTAGGATTTCGAATGAGGTGCATATTGGTGCTAGCGTTTGCTAGGGTTGGGAAAAATGGGTGTGTGGCTCGCAACTTCATCCCGAAGAATAATAATAATAATAATAATAATAATAACAACAACAAAAACAATATTAATAATAATAATAATAATAATGATAATAATAATAGTAATAACAAGAACAAGAACAACACCGACAACAATGATAATAATAACAACAACAACAACAACAACAATAAAAATAATAATAATAATAATAATAATAATAACAACAATAATAATAATAATAATAATAATAACACCACCACCAACAACAACAACAGCAGCATTAACAACAATAGTAATAATAATAGTAATAACAATAATAATAATAATAATAATAATAATTCTTTCTTAAGAATTATTCGTACCTCACCTTCAAGAAGTTTCTCCTGATTCATAGACTACTAACCTGATCTTCAAAGAGCGCATTATTCAATGGTTGTAAACTCAAGAGTCAGTCGACTTGGTCTTCACTAGAGATTGTTATAGCCTATTAGAATCATCCCTGACTAGCAATCTGTTGGACGCGAGTTCAATCCCCTCTGGAGGTCGATAATTTTTATTAATGTCTGGAACCTCATAATCCTTATGAGCTGAGTCATCAGCAGCCATCGCCTGGTCCTCCCTGGTCCTGTCTTGAAACATTTACCGACAAAATTTAAACGTTTCACTGATTTTAGGAATTTAATGATGAAATACGGAAATATACAAAATTATACAAAATACATTTCTCATTCTCGGTGTATATGTGAAAGGAATCAAGGGCAAATGAGAGAGAGAGAGAGAGAGAGAGAGAGAGAGAGAGAGAGAGAGAGAGAGAGAGAGAGAGAGAGAGAGAGTAAATTAAACCTGCCATTGATTTCGCTGTGATGTGTTTTGATTACCTCTTACTTCTTCATTTCCTTCTTCTTTCTCCTTTCGCAATTTCTTCTTTATCCTCCACGTTCAGTTATTTTCTATATTTTTCGTTCTTTTGACTTCATATTCAGAATATTCCTCCATCAACCTTTTCTTCAATTTGCTCATCTCCTTTTCTCATCTTACTCCTCTACCTAGTCAATCATCACCCACACGCCTCTTCCAACATTCCTCATATCCCCTCCCCCTTTCCCTCCTCTCATTCAACCCCTCCCCTTCCTCATTTATCCCTCCTACGCCTCTTCCCTTCCCCCTCTCCTCCCGAGCACCCACACAAGACGGAGCGAACGACTCCGAGAAACGACAAACAGAAGGCTCCCCTGAAGAACAAAGCCACACGAGAAATGTAAACAAACCGGGCCAGCCTATTTAGTTAAAGCGAAGTCAGAAAAGTATTCACTTCTTCAAGAGCAATGTACACTTGCGTATCAACTTATGTCAGTAACATTAATCTGATGTTGAATGTGACTCGGTTATTTGAATAGGAGACGAAAAACGGCGCCAGTTTTAATGTTTGGTAGCCCTTTTTTTATGAAGAGTGTATTCATTATGTATGTATTCAACAATAAGTGTTAGGGAAGGTAAATAGAATTATCCTGTGTAGTTGTGTGAATAAGGATATAAAGTGGCACTATAGAGACTAGAGGCAGAATTTAAGAAGAGTGTTTTTCATAGACAATGAAGCATTAGGAATTTGGAAAAATAAACATTGCCTTTAGTGGTTTACAAATAGCTGTTGGCTGGGGTATATTAAACTGGGGAATTTGAAGATAAATTAGAGTAAGGGTTTTCTGATTAATATATATATATATATATATATATATATATATATATATATATATATATACATTTCAAATAAGCCATATAACATCTGACCTGCCGAGTTTCAAACCCTGGTCCAGGATAATTGTATGACAGTGACTTATTAGATATATGAAAAACACGTTTGAATGTGCAAAATTTATCATATATATATATATATACACATACAACAAAAAAATGCTGCCGTTTCTAACCCTTGGCAGGACAAAAGCCTCAGACATGTTATTATTGATACCTATCTTCTGGCGATTTCATCGCGTCTGGCCATTGTGAATTAGTGAAATTGGGAGATTTTAGTCTGATCGCTGACAGCAAACCAACCTAGTATTGTTTGGACCTAACCAGTACAGCCTTACTGATCATGCCCACTAAGGATGGATATATATATATATATATATATATATATATATATATATATATATATATATATATATATATATATATATATATATATATATATATATATATATATATATATACACGCACACACACACATATATATATACATATATATTTATAATATATATATATATATATATATATATATATATATATATATATATATATATATATATATATATATATATAAAAGAAAGCTGATAATATCCCTTCAAAAACAGATGTCAAAACTGGATTGTGACGATGAGAAAATTTCATGTTCTTGTCTGGATAAAAAAAAAAAAAACTAGAACAAAAGCTTTTCACTCTAGTTGACAGATGGCGGTACTGTATAGACGAACTGGTTAGTACAGAAAATATAAAAACAGAAAATTCACATAGCAAGAGCAGAAAGAAAATATAGCTCAGATGTTGTATACGAGAAAATACTATATTCTACCCATAAAAAAACAATACCAAGATATTACCACAATATAGGCTGAATAAATACAAAATAATTCAAAGCCACATTCAAGCACAAAAACTTGGAGCAAGCTTTACATTCTAGCTGGCAGAGGGCAGCACTGCATAGGCCAGATAGAAAATGGTGTCTTCAGACTAACAGGTCTAAGGACTCAATGTCAGAAATGATTGACAAGGAGTCACCTCTCTTCGTGAAGTGCCTGAGAGGTTGATGACTGATGCTGAAAGGTGGAAATCATGAAGTTGGAAATGACGTTGGGACTTGGGAAATGAGTTGGTATCGAAATGGCGGTGGGAAATGAAAGAAGGACGGAGGTGGTGATGGTTGATGTGGAATACTAAGAGGTGCAAGTAAGAGAAAAGGATGATATTTGCATGTAAAAATCATGTGGGATGAATTAGCCAAAAGAAATGGGATTATTGATGTAAATACTGTTTATAAATACACATTCATATATATATATATATATAAATATATATATATATATATATATATATAATATATATATATATATATATATATATATATATCCAGGGAGAAATGAGGTCATTAATGATAAAAATGAAATATAATTACAAACACACAAACACACGTATATATATATATATATATATATATATATATATATATATATATATACAGTAGAGATATACATATACAATACATAATGAGAGAGAGAGAAAGAGAGATACATATACAATATATAATGAGAGAGAGAGAGAGAGAGAGAGAGAGAGAGAGAGAGAGAGAGAGAGAGAGAGAGAGAGAGAGAGAGAGAGAATTGGTTAATTACCACTAATTGTAGCATAACAATGTCTGTCAGATTAACTTTCAATATCCCTGAGAACTGCAAGAACTTCAATTGAAGCATATCTGATCCCAATTATATCTCACCATCAAACTCAATAATTGTGAAAGTTATATCTATCACCTTTCACTATTTCATAATTTTCTTTTATGAAACTCAATTAATTAAATTTTTGAATTTATTTTCTCAATTGGTTATCAATATTCATCACATTTTTCGAAATTACGGTAATAAAAGAGAGCGTCGAAGTACCTTCATTTTTCCAATTAGGGGTAGGCCAGTGATGAAAGAGCGTGCCCACCACGGACTGGACGACGGCAGGTTTAAAAGGGATAAAATAGATCATGAAGCCACAGCCGACCTAAAGAATGAGGTACCTGGTAATCACTTAACTTTGGTGGGTCATAAAAAGGATAAAGATACGATTAAATCTGGCCACCCCACCCGACAACTACATTCTAAAGGATCACAATTGGTAGGACTGTGGATCAGTCCCGGCTTACTATTCGCTAAAGTATCAGTATTTGCTGGGTTATTTGAATGTGGTGCAGGCTATCAATTTCATCCATTAAAAGATCAAGTACGGTATATATATATATATATATATATATATATATATATATATATATATATATATATATATATATATATATATATATATCCCTTTCTGAGTGGGAATACCTTAACGTGGCCAAAGGGTTTGTGAATCGCCTTGATCAGCAAAGCTGTACTAGTCAGAGGTACCTATAACATGCTGTGAGTCATCAGTAGAAAATCTCCCACCATCACCAGTCCGCATTAGCCAGCGTTGTGATGAAAACTGGCCAAACTGCAGTCGTGAATTAACTTGTCTAAGGTCTTTGTCCTGCAGTGGACTAGAAACGGCTGTATTATTTGTTGTTATTGATGTTGTTGTTGATATACATTTATACGTGTCTGTGTGTAAGTTTGTGCCCGTGTGTGTAGAGAGAGAGAGAGAGAGAGAGAGAGAGAGAGAATTTAGATTACACTGTGTGCTCCTAAATATTACCATAATAATAAAAGACCATTTGCATATCCGGATGATAACCGCTCTACAATAGATTACACTAATCATTTGTCCTCTGTCTGGTTCTAAATTCGGAGCCATTTCTCACACTACATCAAAGCTCTAGTCTCTGGCAGTTCATTTATATCAACTGTTTTTACCAAGGGAGAAAATACTTTGTTCATCTCTTTATCTCATATATTTTCTTTATTCATAATCATTTTTCTTTTAATTTTTGGTTTTGTTTTTTTATTTACATCTGTAAAATATTCTAATGTTCATTTAAATTCTAGAAAAATTATATGAATGTCTTTGTTCGTATGTGTATATCTATAGAATATTCATGATTTGAATTCCTTAAAAATTCTACACAAATATTCCAAGCCTTTAAATTCATTTCGAAATAGCGGACGGGAAACGCAATATCCCATTAACTGAAATAATAGTCTGTTATTCCTCGCGTTCGTTTTGTTCATCCTTTCACCCAGGTCGAAAACGCAAGAAATCGAACGAGTTCACAGGACCGGTATCAAACGTGTTCATGTTTATGTATAAGACGCGTCCAATTCGCGGTCGTAATAACAAAGCAAGCTTTGTTTGTGGAAACTGGTGGGAAATTTCCTTGAATCTTTAGTGAGGTTTTGCTCTCTCTCTCTCTCTCTCTCTCTCTCTCTCTCTCTCTCTCTCTCTCTGTATTGATAAAAAAAAATTACCCAGAATCTACATACTATGTACTATATCTCCCAAAACTTCCCTCTGACGCGAATGCATACAAATATCTTGTGGTTTATTAAGCGTAACTCTCTCTCTCTCTCTCTCTCTCTCTCTCTCTCTCTCTCTCTCTTAACCACATGAATTATATATGGGCCACCGCCTTTATCTTTCTCTCTTTAACTTTTTTTTTACCATAATAAATACATGGAAATAATCTTTTTCTCTATTGATCGTGAACTCTCTTCTCTCTCTCTCTCTCTCTCTCTCTCTCTCTCTCTCTCTCTCTCTCTCTTTCTCTCTCCACGAAGAATGGAGGAAAATGGGACATTATTCTCCTTAAATTAAGAATAGCTTCCTTGTCTCCCCCTTCTCTTACGAAATGGCCCCTCTGGGAAGTTACAGAGGGGGGGGGGGGGAGGGGGAGGGAGAGGGGGAGGGGGAATACATATAGAGGGAGATTAACGTAGGCTTTTAGGCTAGGGAGAGAGAGAGAGAGAGTGAGAGAGAGAGAGAGAGAGAGAGAGAGAGATAAATCTTATGTGGATAAAACACACTTGATATCTAGATAATCATGTACGTCGTCATGAACAAAACCAGACCAAATATGATATTTAGGACAATACATTTCAAATACTAGAAAAGCACTCTAAGAGTGCAGATCTCCGCCACGGCAGCATATATCTCGAAACTTGTTTGCCTTTCCCAGAATCAATTTTAGACCATAGGCGTATTTGAAGTGTGTGTGACAACCATGTGCGAACTTGGGTTTAAGTTCAAGGTTAATTCGTTCGAGCTTTTGCTCGACCTTGATCTTGACCTTTGACCTAGGATTTTCAAAATTAAATCAGTTCCACGTCTCAATATAATAATTAATCCCTCAAAGTTTCGTTACTAAATGAGTAAAATTGTGGCCAGAAAGTTGATCCCAAAGGTTCAAAGGCCGCTCATGAATGGCAGAGGCAAGGGACAGTGACATTTCCCT
>NC_090749.1:96720969-96723469 GCF_036898095.1 Palaemon carinicauda | reverse complement strand
GGAGCAAAACAAGAGGAGATCATATACTAAAACACTCGCTTGGCGAGGAAGAGAAGAAGAAGAAGAAGAAGAAGAAGAAGAAGAGAAAGAAGGAGGAGAAGAAGAGAAAGAAGGAGGAGAAGAAGAAGAAGGTGGAGGTAGGAGTAAGAAGTATATGGTGAGGAAGAAAAATTGGAAGCAGGAGTAAGAAGGTAGGAGGAGAAAGATGCAGAAGAATTGTGAAGGAAGAAGAAGAAGAAGAAGAAGAAGAAGAAGAAGAAGAAGAAGTTGGAGGAAGGAGTAAGAAGTATAGGGTGAGGAAGAAAAATTGGAAGCAGGAGTAAGAAGGTAGGAGGAGAAAGATGCAGAAGAATTGTGAAGAAGAAGAAGAAGAAGAAGAAGAAGAAGAAGAAGAAGACGGGAGGCGGAAGGACCAAGTATATGGGGAAGAAGAGAAATTAGAAGTATGAAGGTAGGAGGAAAAAGAAATGGGAGAGTTATGAAGGGAGGAGAAAGGAGAAGAAAATGAAGTATAAAGGAAGGAGGAGAGAGATGCAGAAGAAGTGTGAGAGGAAGAAGAAGAATGGAAGATGAGGGGAAAAAATCTACGGAGATGAAACAAATGAAGGAGGGAGATGAGAAGAAAAGTGTTCAATGAGAAGAAGAATAAGTGGAAAAAGAAGACGTTCAATAGGAAGAGGAAGAAGAGAGAATACACCCAGCAAGAAGAAGAGGGAAGAAGAGAAAAGAAGAGAGAATACAACCAGCAAGAAGAAGAAGAGAGAAGAAGAGAGAAAGTCGAAGAATTTCCATTATCATTTTCGAAGCCAACCCTGAGGAATTAGATCTTTGCGAAGATCTCTTTTTATTCCTTTTTTTTCTATTCTATTTTATTCTTCAGTTTTACAACCAAGTGGAAGTCGAGTGGTTTTCGCCAGTATTTGTTTGTTTGTTTGTTTGTTTATTTATTTGTTAAAGGATAAATGTGTCAATAGTATGTGTAGATGAGTTCCTGATATCTCAATAGTTGACTTCGTGTCATAATTTCCCTTGTTTTTATTAATTTACTTTTATACTTACATTCATTTGGTGATAATTTATGTAGATATTTATCTATTGATTCTATTTGTTTACGATCTATCAAGAAAAAATATGTTTGTTTCTTATTATAGTTACATCCCAACAACAAATACATTATAACTCAATTTATTTCCTAAATCAAAATCTATAATATTTCTATTTTCAAAATCATTTGGACGTAATTTTCACGAAAAAAATCTATAAATTACTCCTATAAAAAAATTGATAAAGATTTCTGTTGCAGTTCTTTAACATAATCTCGTTTGCAAGGACCGTGGGTCTCTTTATGGCTACTGGTCAGTCGTCTCCCAATTATGGGGTCTTTTGACTAGCCAGACAGTACTACAGTGGATCCTTCTCTCTGATTACGGTCCATTTTCCATTTACCCACAAATACACCGAATAGTCTGGCCTATTCTTTACACATTCTCCTCTGTCCTCATACACCTGACAACACTAAGATTATCAAACAATTCTTCTTTATTCAAGAGGTTAACAACTGCACTGCAATTAATTATTCATTGGCCACTTTCCTCTTTGTAAGGGTAGAAGAGACTATTTAGCTATGGTAAGCAGCTCTTCTAGGAGAAGGACACTCCAAAATCAAACCATTGTTCTCTAGACTTGGGTAGCTCCATAGCCTCGTTACCATGGTCTTCCATTGTCATGGGTTAGAGTTCTCTTTGTTGAGGGTACACTCGGGCACACTTCTATCTAGTTTCTCTTCCTCTTGTTTTGTTAAAGTTTTTACAGTTTTTATAGGAAATATTTATTTTAATGTTACTATACTTGAAATATTTCATTTTTCTTTATTTCCTTTCCTCACTGGGCTTTTTTCCCTGTTGGGGCCCCTGGGCTTATAGTATCCTGCTTTTCCAATTAGGGTTATCAGCAAAGGGTATGGGGCTATCCACATTACCTATACAAACATACGAGGAAGTAAAACCATAAGGTCTCTCTCTCTCTCTCTCTCTCTCTCTCTCTCTCTCTCTCTCTCTCTCTCATATATATATATATATATATATGTATATATATATATATATATATATATAGCTTAAAGACATAAAAATCTAATCCTTCTCCCCTTTAACCGTTTCACTCATAAAGAACTAAATTGTTTCCAAGCGAAGTCAGATCCTACCGTACCACTAGAGAGGATATCTTCATATGAAGGATGACTCATAAAACTATATCTTTTTCGCAAAACTAAAATGCTTTTATTTTTTTTTAGTTTCAAGAAATCCCAAGTTCTCCTCACCAAAGTCCTCTTCCAACTTCCTCAAGTTTTTTTCCCCCTCTCCAGAACACGTTCCAGCTCTTGTTCCATTGTTCAGTATATGTTCTTTACTCTCTAAGTATTTGTTCTGGTATAATCATAATGACTTGTACTTTGTACATTCATGTACCTCTTATTGTTTTACTTTTATATTAGCGTGATAAA
>NC_090749.1:96703677-96706177 GCF_036898095.1 Palaemon carinicauda | reverse complement strand
AATTCTTCTTCATTCAAGAGGTTAACTACTGCTCTGTAATTCCTCAGTGGCTACTTTCCTCTTGGTAAGGGTGGAAGAGACTCTTTAGCTATGGTAAGCAGCTCATCTAGGAGAAGGACACTCCAAATTCAAACCATTGTTCTCTAGTCTTGGGTAGTACCATAGCCTCTGTACCATGGTCTTCCAGTGTCTTGGATTAGAGTTCTCTTGCTTGAGGGCACACTCGGGCACAATATTCTATCTGATATTTCTCTCTTCCTCTTGTTTTGTTAAAGTTTTTATAGTTTATATAGGAAATATTTATTTTAATGTTGTTACTGTTCTTGAAATATTTTATTTTTCCTAGTTTTCTTTCCTCACTGGGTTAGCTTCCCTGTTGGGGCTCTTGGGCTTATAGCATCCTGCTTTTCCAATTAGGGTTATCAGCAAAGGGTATGGGGCTACCCTCCTTACCTATACAAACATACGAGGAAGTAAAACCATAAGGTCTCTCTCTCTCTCTCTCTCTCTCTCTCTCTCTCTCTCATATATATATATATATATATATATGCTTAAAGACATTTAAAAATCTAAGCCTTCCTCCCCTTAACCTTTTCACTCATAAAGAACTAAATTGTTTCTCAGCGAAGTCAGATCCTACCGTACCACGAGAGAGGATATCTTCATAAGAGGGATGACTCATAAAACTATATCTTTTTCGCAGCACTAAAATGCTTTTCTTTTTTTTTTAGTTTCAAGAAATCCCAAGCTCTCCTCACCAAAGTCCTCTTCCAACTTCCTCAAGTTTTTTTCCCCCTCTCCAGAACACGTTCCAGCTCTTGTTCCATTGTTCAGGATATGTTCTTTACTCTCTAAGTATTTGTTCTGGTATAATCATAATGACTTGTACTTTGTACATTCATGTACCTCTTGTTGTTTTACTTTTATATTAGCGTGATAAATGTGTCTTAAGTCACGTACAAACATATCACCCTGTTTTTTTTTATCATAATTTTCTTACATTTAAGAAATATACTGGAGAAGCTACAAACATATTTACATTAATCATCTTATAATTTCTGATTTCAATATATATTATTATTATTTTTTTATTAAAACAGCTTCAATCTGAAGATATAGATTATTAAATGTTCACCAAATTCTTTTATATCATAAAGAACATTTACAAATCGCTTTAAAATGATGAATAAAATATTATACATTGATTTGTTTGAAAGTTTAAAGGCCGACCATGAATGGCAGATGCAAGGGACAGTGACAATTCCCTAGAGGCTGACCATATATACATATGATCAGCACCTAAGCTCTCTATCCACCCATGTTATGATCAGGAGGGACCAGGCAATGGCTGATGATGACTCGGCAAGTAGACCTACAGGCTCCCCAAAATCCCCCCCATCTTTAAGCTCACAAGCGAGGTACGAGACACTATCTCGAACTCCAGTCCAGTATATCACCAGTCAGGGACGTTTCTAATAGGCTATCATTATTGCAATGTTCTAGCAAGTGAGCAAAGGACCCTAATATGATGCGAGGTTAGGAAATTTTTCTATGATAAGGGTCTTGATAAAAAGACGGCCTGGACATGACTGACTTTATTCAACAAGATAAGGAGCTTATGTACAAACTGTTGAGGGCTACAATGGCACAAAAATTCCAACAATGTGAAACATGCAATGGCAAGCTTAAAAAGGGTTTTTCTATTATCATAATAATGTGAAACATGCAATAGCAGGCTTAAACAAGTTTTTAGCGATATGAAAAAAATAGCATCACTGTGTATGAGAGTGTATGAAATTGCCCTGCCTGGCAACCTAGGGGACTAGGGTTCAAGATCCGCTCAAGCCCAATTGATTCTTATAATTCGTGTAACCTCAGAAGTCATCAGAAGCAGGCATTGCCTGGCCTTCCCTGGTCCTAGCTTGGGTGGAGGGTCCATTGTCACTGCCCCTTGCCTCTGCCATTCATAAGTGACCTTTAAACCGTTAACAATTGGATTAATGTGATGGATAGAAATTATTTTCTCTCTTAAGTTATTATCATCATTACTTGCTAAGCTATAACCCTACTTGGAAAAGCAGGACCCTATAAGCTCAAGGGCCACAAAAGGGAAAATAGCCCAGTGAGGAAAGGAAATAAGGAAAAACTACAAGAAAAGTTTAGGAACAATAATAACATTAAAATAAATCTTTAATATATAAACAAAAAGAAATTTGAAATAACAAGAGGATAAAAACTCCAATCTAATACGTAATGTTTTTAAAAGTTGACAAATAACTGATAGAAATTAATTAATATATATATATATATATATATATATATATATATATATATATATATTTATATATATATATATATATATATATATATACACACACACAATTGAATAAGATAGATTCAAAAACTTCACTTCCAAATTTGAATAATTTTATGAAGAATTTTGCCATTTAAGAATATATTATAATTTTAAAATTGCTGTTTTTTATGTTAAATTTACTAT
>NC_090749.1:96656177-96673677 GCF_036898095.1 Palaemon carinicauda | reverse complement strand
TGGGATTTATGAGATTAATCCAAAATGAATTAGACATAAAAAGATAAACAAGAGATATTGTATACACAAAGATGTGTATACATCAAAAATAGCAACAACAAATAACCACCAAACAAACGCATGCAGAGGAAAAACTAATTTGCATAAGAAACAAACACTCCACAGAGACAAACTAAATGCAGGCGAGCAAACAAGCGAAGAGCGAGGCATTCTCGGGGTGTAAACAAGCAGGAGAGAGCTCATCTGTTTTGGAGATAATCTCGCACAAATATGAGTCATGATGGATGCTTGCAGGCAGTCGCGTTAACACTCGGAAGATTTACGCGTAAAAGATGCTGTTTCTGTCTAGCAAAACCAGAACACCAAAACCATCTGCATTTTGCTGAAAAAAGAATTCAAATAAATTCATGCAAAACGAAAAGCTTATTTACTTTACTCGAATTACAAGAATTACAACTCAATTACTATGGAATCAAACTCAAAATCTCCCAAATGAGAGCAGGGCCAAACAGAAATGGAAGCAAACACATTCAGTTGGTCCAAATGCCGCTATAGCAATTCATTCTTCTCTTCCAGGCCAGATCATAATGCATTTCCAGTGTTGCTGGATAGTTCTTCTCTTCTGGAAATTCAAAGCCATAGAAAGAACAGTACGGGATTTTTGGGGGAGACAGAGGAACGA
This sequence comes from Palaemon carinicauda, assembly GCF_036898095.1. NCBI lineage: Eukaryota > Metazoa > Arthropoda > Malacostraca > Decapoda > Palaemonidae > Palaemon > Palaemon carinicauda. The sequence goes on along the minus strand of NC_090749.1, from coordinate 96,672,995 downwards.
GGGGAGGGGAGAGAGTCTCTCTCTCTCTCTCTCTCTCTCTCTCTCTCTCTCTCTCTCTCTCTCTCTCTCTCTCTCTCCCCAATGTGAACCCAGCCTGTAATGATAACAGGCCTTGGTTCATTTTCAACGAACAGCGTTGGAATTACACTTTTGCTGATAGCAGAATAACGTTTCCTCAATGCTTTAACAGGGTGTATTTGTGCTCCTCGTTCCATGCCCTGGTTTCATGATTTAGTTCCACTGAATTAATTCCACGACCAAGTTTCAAGAATTAGTTCCACGACATTATTTAATGACTAAGTTCCACGACTTAATTCTATGACCTTGTTTCAAGACTTAGTTCCGCGCCCAAGTTCCATGATTTAGTTCAACGACCAAGTTACTTGACAAAGTTCCCCAACCAAGTTCCACAACTTAATTCCACCATTTAGTTTCATATCGTAGTTCTCCTAACAAGTTCTACGATTTAGTTTCACATCTCGATTCTACCACCAACCTGCACAACTTAATTCCATCATTTAGTTTGAAGACTAGGTTTACCACCAAGTTCCCTAACAAGTTCTACGACTTAATTCCACGACTGGCTTCAGCCATTGAATATGAATTTGTTTTTATCCTCTGTTAGAACAGGTAAATTGAATCCATATTTTTTAAATGGTAAATAAACAATCATTTGAAATCTCTTCAAGATTCGAACCTGTTACTATCCATCGAGATTTGCGTTTGCTACTTAATTGAAACTGTTATTCATTACATGCCGTAAATTTATATCTGCCGCCACAGCTTATTTGTCTACCTTTTGCTCGACCTTGACGTTTAATCTTAATATGTCTTAATTGCTTTGGATTTTCATACACTCAAACATAAACCAAGTTTGAAGTCTGTGACAGCAATGTCCAAACTTATGGCTGATTACGTAAATTTGGCATTTCTCTTGACCGTGACCCTAACCTTTGACCTTGACCTTGCAAAATTTAATCATTTCCATCTGTTTACATAACAGTTAATCCCTGCAAGTTTCATTACTCCGCGATTAAAATTATGGCCAGGAAGCTCTTCATAAACAAACAAACGCTCACACACACGAACAAACACACAAACAGTGGCGAAAATATAACCTCCTTCCAACTTCGTTGGTGAAGTTAAAAATTACTTTCTTTTTAGCATTCTCATGAAATATTTAGTCGAAAACAGCACCTTTTCGTCGATATTTTATTGAAGAGATTATAATACCTCCTGCAAACCCCCATCTCTCTCTCTCTCTCTCTCTCTCTCTCTCTCTCTCTCTCTCTCTCTCTCTCAGTACTTGACATAAGTGGGCATTTTTCTCTTTTCCTACTCGACATAACAGTTACTTTCTCTATCTATCTCTGAGATAACAGTCTTTTTATTCTTGATCTCTTAGATAACTCTCTCTCTCTCTCTCTCTCTCTCTCTCTCTCTCTCTCTCTCTCTCTCTCTCCTCTCTCTCTCTCTCTCAGTAAGTGAGATAAGTGGATATTTTCCTCTTTTCCTACTAGAGATAACAGTTACTTTCTCTATCTCTCATTGAGATAACAGTCTCTCTCTCTCTCTCTCTCTCTCTCTCTCTCTCTCTCTCTCTCTCTCTCTCTCAGTAATTGAGATAAGTGGATATTTTCCTCTTTTCCTACTAGAGATAACAGTTACTTGCTATATCTCTCATTGAGATAACAGTCTTTTCTCTCTCTCTCTCTCTCTCTCTCTCTCTCTCTCTCTCTCTCTCTAAGACTCAAGAAAGGTAAATGGAGTCCCACTCTATCGCACCCAGATTCAGAGGCCCCCTACACTAGCAACAGAGGGAACCTTCCCACAGACATTCCCCTTGAAAGCTTATTGACAAATTGTCACTCGCTTCGAGGACCGAGTAATGTCAGACATCATGTTGGTTATGTAGGCCCGTTTGGATCTTGTGTGTACCCAATGGTGCGATGAAGGATGCTAATTCGGGTGGGCTATGACAGTCAGGTTGTCAGGAGAGAGAGAGAGAGAGAGAGAGAGAGAGAGAGAGAGAGAGAGAGAGAGAGAGAGAGAGAGAGTGGGGGTTCATCTGGTGATAACATTGACGTGAAGGGAATAATATATTGATATGATGATTGATAGTTTAATTGCAATGATACAACCACATATCCTCAGAGAGAGAGAGAGAGAGAGAGAGAGAGAGAGAGAGAGAGAGAGAGAGAGAGAGAGAGAGAGAGAGGGTGGGGGGTTCATCTGGTGATAACATTGACGTGAAGGGAATAATATATTGATATGATGATTGATAGTTTAAAAGCAATGATACAACCACATATCCTTACAGAGAGAGAGAGAGAGAGAGAGAGAGAGAGAGAGGAGAGAGAGAGAGAGAGAGAGAGAGAGAGATAGGCATTTACTAAGAAACCAATTTAAAGCTAAGAGGAAATATCTGTGTTAAACTTCATAGCACAACAACTAAGAGAGAGAGAGAGAGAGAGAGAGAGAGAGAGAGAGAGAGAGAGAGAGAGAGAGAGAGAGAGAGAGAGAGAGAGGCCCTTACGAAGAAACCATTTTAAAACGAAGAGGAAACACCAGTGATAAACTTCATAGCACAACAGCTAGGAGAATCAGAGAGAGAGAGAGAGAGAGAGAGAGAGAGAGAGAGAGAGAGAGAGAGAGAGAGAGAGAGAGAGAGAAGGAGGTGGTTAGAGGGGACTTCAAAACCTATGATAGGGTTTCAATTAATTTGATTAAACGGTAGTGTTTGATGTCACAAACTTGATTAGCATACTTCGATTAGTTGGGTCTTTATACAGCCCTGGCTGGACCAAAAGATAGTTTGATATGGTCATTAAATGAAGCTTTAGAAATAGTAGGGGTTTTATGGTAATTCTATTTATATAATGAAGGGGTAAATTGGTGTATTTTATGTATATAAATTCTAGATTATTTGAATATCTTAATTTTTATTGTATTACATTTCTATATATTTTTAGCAATAATGATAATAATAGCTAATATATATATATATGTATATATATACGTATATATATATATATATATATATAATTTATATATATATATATTTATATATATACACATATATATATACATATATATATATGTATATATATATATAGTATATATATATATATATATATATATGCATATATATACATATTATGCATATATATGCACATATATGTATATATATATATGTATATGTATATATATATATATATATATATATATATATATATATATATATATATATATCTTCGTGGTTAAGTGGTCTGGTCAATGTCATATAAGTATCTTGGACCAGGGTTCGAAACCCGGCCGGTCAGATGCTATAGTCTTTGAGTGACTTCGCCTGGGGCTCTGATCGCTAGGTAGTTAAGAGAATCCAGACTTTAATGTAATAATATATATGGCTTATTTGAAATAGAAAATCACGTTTAAATGTGCAAAATTTATCATATATATATATATATATATATATATATATATATATATATATATATATATATATATATATATGTATATATATATATATATATATTACGCGTATGGACATATGTCTGTTTAAAAACATTAATGATTTAGAAAATTAATCACAAGATTGACACAAATTATCCCAAAAATAGTAGGCAAATTCAATATAATTTCTAAGATTAAAGTAATGTAAGTTTTAAGACATAAAATAGAAACAAAATATTAATATCTTCATATCAAAAACATATATAAACCCTTGACTTATTTTGAGAATTTGGAGAAAAAAATCAAATTAAAACAATATTTTCCGACCTAAGTAAAAACTAGAACCAGTTTGTTCCAACCAAGGACTAAGTAATCGGATATCTTCGTTTAAACCAAATTGTTTGTAAACATCTAAATTTATTAATTATTTTCATAAAGGCACTATAATTGTAAAGTAAATTCTTATTTTCACCCATTCAAAAAATTGTATAAACAGTAAATTCTTATTTTCACCCATAAAAACGAATTAGATAAATGGTATATTCCTATTTTACCCATACAAACAAAGTGGATAAACAGTAAATTCTTATTTTCACAAATACTAACGAATTAAATAAAAAGTATATTCCCATTTACTACAATAATATCAAATTGGGTAAACAGTAAATTCTTATATTTACCCATACTAACGAATTAAATAAAAAGTATATTCCCGTTTACTATAATACAAACAAATTTAATAACCAGAAAATTCTTATTTTTACCCATACAAACATTGAATAACCAGAAAATTCTTATTTTTACCCATACAAACATTGAATAACCAGAAAATTCTTGTTTTTACCCATACAAACATTGAATAACCAGAAAATTCTTATTTTTACCCATACAAACATTGAATAACCAGAAAATTCTTATTTTTACCCATACAAACCTTGAATAACCAGAAAATTCTTATTTTTACCCATACAAACCTTGAATAACCAGAACATTCTTATTTTTACCCATACAAACATTGAATAACCAGAAAATTCTTATTTTTACCCATACAAACATTGAATAACCAGAAAATTCTTGTTTTTACCCATACAAACATTGAATAACCAGAAAATTCTTGTTTTTACCCATACAAACATTGAATAACCAGAAAATTCTTGTTTTTACCCATACAAACATTGAATAACCAGAAAATTCTTATTTTTACCCATACAAACATTGAATAACCAGAAAATTCTTATTTTTACCCATACAAACATTGAATAACCAGAAAATTCTTATTTTCACCCATAGAAACATTGAATAACCAGAAAATTCTTATTTTACCCATACAAACATTAAATAACCAGAAAATTCTTATTTTTACCCATAGAAACATTGAATAACCAGAAAATTCTTATTTTTACCCATAGAAACATTAAATAACCAGAAAATTCTTATTTTTACCCATAAAACATTAAATAACCAGAAAATTCTTATTTTTACCTATACAAACCTTGAATAACCAGAAAATTCTTATTTTTGCCCATACAAACCTTGAATAACCAGAAAATTCTTATTTTTACCCATACAAACCTTGAATAACCAGAAAATTCTTATTTTTACCCATACTAACATTGAATAACCAGAAAATTCTTATTTTTACCCATACAAACCTTGAATAACCAGAAAATTCTTATTTTTACCCATACAAACCTTGAATAACCAGAAAATTCTTATTTTTACCCATACAAACATTGAATAACCAGAAAATTCTTATTTTTACCCATACAAACATTGAATAACCAGAAAATTCTTGTTTTTACCCATACAAACATTGAATAACCAGAAAATTCTTGTTTTTACCCATACAAACATTGAATAACCAGAAAATTCTTGTTTTTACCCATACAAACATTGAATAACCAGAAAATTCTTATTTTTACCCATACAAACATTGAATAACCAGAAAATTCTTATTTTTACCCATACAAACATTGAATAACCAGAAAATTCTTATTTTCACCCATAGAAACATTGAATAACCAGAAAATTCTTATTTTTACCCATACAAACATTAAATAACCAGAAAATTCTTATTTTTACCCATAGAAACATTGAATAACCAGAAAATTCTTATTTTTACCCATAGAAACATTAAATAACCAGAAAATTCTTATTTTTACCCATACAAACATTAAATAACCAGAAAATTCTTATTTTTACCCATAAAACATTAAATAACCAGAAAATTCTTATTTTTACCCATACAAACATTGAATAACCAGAAAATTCTTATTTTTACCCATACAAACCTTGAATAACCAGAAAATTCTTATTTTTACCCATACAAACCTTGAATAACCAGAAAATTCTTATTTTTACCCATACAAACATTAAATAACCAGAAAATTCTTATTTTTACCCATACAAACATTAAATAACCAGAAAATTCTTATTTTTACCCATACAAACATTAAATAACCAGAAAATTCTTATTTTTACCCATAGAAACATTAAATAACCAGAAAATTCTTATTTTTACCCATACAAACATTAAATAACCAGAAAATTCTTATTTTTACCCATAAAACATTAAATAACCAGAAAATTCTTATTTTTACCCATACAAACTTGAATAACCAGAAAATTCTTATTTTTACCCATACAAACCTTGAATAACCAGAAAATTCTTATTTTTACCCATACAAACCTTGAATAACCAGAAAATTCTTATTTTTACCCACACAAACCTTGAATAACCAGAAAATTCCAATTTCCACCAAGAGAAACATCCCCACTCATCTTCCATTTCGAACCAAACACCGTAACAAGACCTAAAATCCATCACAGCTGCGAATCCAGACCACATATCATCCATAATCCCTAGCCCCCCTCATTTCTTCCTCACGCCCACAAGTCTATGGAAAATCCGCATATGACTTCCCAGTGCCTCTCAGGGGCGTCCCCTGGCCCATCGACACACTCCTACTGCCGGAGTTAATGCCAAGTTATGGATATTTATTCGGGCGGACCGCAGTGTGCTCTCAGACGGTTTCTCTTGTGTCCTTTGTTAAGTCCAGTCTGACTGCAGTGCATGAGAGAGCTTAAGGCCGTTTTTAATGGGCTTGCGATTAGACGAATGGCTAGGATCTGGCATCTTGCGATTTTGGTTTTATTTGGATTGTTTGGTCTGGGGTGTGTATGTACAGTTTGTACGTGTATATATATATATATATATATATATATATATATATATATATAAATATATATATATATATATATATATATATATATGAATATATATATATATATATATATATATATATATATATATATATATATATTTGCGTGTGTCTGTGTATGCATATATAAACCTGTGTATTTGTTTGTACTTAGACAAAGGATTGAGAGAGAGAGAGAGAGAAATCCACCTGTAATTGCAATGAAAAGTAAGCCACTTTTACTGCCCCACATTAACTAAACTAGTCAACGCATCTCTCTCCCTCTTTCACAAAGCTCTTCCCGATCTCCCAAAAGCCTTATCACCACTCCACCCATCCAACAGTAATGCATAAAACATTAAATAAAAGCCTCTTTTGAAAATTAGCTCAACTCATAATCCGTCTCGCTTTCAATGCCGAAGCGCAATACGTTTTAAAACGCCAATTTGATTTGGCTCGTGGACGAAATCCGTATTTCTGACGTATTTGCCCAACAAAAACATTCGTGTGGGGATTATGGGGCTGTAAGGGCTGGGGGTTAGTTTAGGGATTACAACAAGAACAGCCTGACTGGATGGCAAACAAGTAATTTAAGGTTGCGTTATACATGTTCCGTATTTGTTCAACAAAAACAGAACTGCTGACAAATGAAAGGGCTTTACTGCATTTCATTTCAAGGTTCGGACAGAAGAAGGCAGCGTTGCGGTGGTGCTGATGTGTTGGGGGAAGGCAAAAAAGTTTTTTTCTCTCTTTTACAAAATATGAAATAAATATTTTGCCGGTTGAGAGAGAGAGAGAGAGAGAGAGAGAGAGAGAGAGAGAGAGAGAGAGAGAGAGAGAGAGAGAGAGAGAGAGAGAGAGAGCCAAGATAAATCCATATTTATTAACATTATGAAGGAAGGAAAAATTGCATTTTTTCTATATTTTATAATATGTAAAATAAACAATATTTCTCACATTGTTCAGAGGAATGCTATAGACATGAACCTTATTCAAATGACAGACATGTACTATTATACATACTAAAAAAAGAAACAAAAAAAATGACAAGCACTGATGAATCTATATATATATATATATATATATATATATATATATATATATATATATATACATATATATATATATATATATATATATATATATATATATATATATATATTAAGCCCCCTCATACCCACTTAGTATAAAAGAAAACATTAATTCAACAGCATACCTTTTTTTTTCATATTCATTTCAAGGAGAAATTACTTCCGGGCCACGTCTGAATGAGTGGTAAGAGACTACCTGGTCTTCTACTTCTTCTTCTTCTTCTTCTTCTTCTTCTTCTTTCTATATTCTATGAATGTGAACGACTCTTCATCCCAAGAGTACTCCCCTTCTAGGGCCATCAGGAATGAATGAAGGGTCGAAGGGGAGGAGAGGAAAGGACAAGGTTAGGGGGGGAGGAGGGGGGGGGTGGCATCTTGCGAATGAGAGTTTCCGGTCAGGTATTTTTACATTTTTCATCTCTTTCTTCTTCTGCTTCTTCTTATTGGTCTTCGTGGGATCACAATAGAAATCCAGATGGGAGTTAACAGATAATTTATCAAACTCTGTAGTTTTACTTATTCAAGCTTTTATTACATATTTGGCAACTTGAGTTGATTATCAAACGACCCACTAATCACTAATTGGAGTCAATCTTCCCCTTGTAAATCCAATCAGTCAATCAATCTATCTTTTTCTAGGATTTATTAATCTATAGAGAATTTCATTTTAAAAACTCATCTTATGTAAATGAAATTTATTATCAGGAGTCGTTCATATTGAAAATCTGGTATCAGGAGTCGTTGATTTTGAAAAGTTCTGTTATTAGGAGACGTTCATATTGAAAATCTGGTATCAGGAGTCGTTCATATCGAAAAACTCTGTTATCAGGAGCCGTTCATATTTAAAATCTGGCATCAGGAGTCGTTCATATCGAAAAACTCTGTTATCAGGAGTCGTTCATATTAAAAATCTGGTATCAGCAGTCGTTGATATTAAAAAGCTCTGTTATTAGGAGACGTTCATATTGAAAATCTGGTATCAGGAGTTGTTCATATCGAAAAACTCTGTTATCAGGAGTCGTTCATATTAAAAATCTGGTATCAGGAGTCGTTGATATTAAAAAGCTCTGTTATTAGGAGACGTTCATATTGAAAATCTGGTATCAGGAGTCGTTCATATCGAAAAACTCTGTTATCAGGAGCCGTTCATATTTAAAATCTGGTATCAGGAGTCGTTCATATCGAAAAACTCTGTTACCAGGAGTCGTTCATATTAAAATCTGGTATCAGGAGTAGTTCATATCGAAAAACTCTGTTATCAGGAGCCGTTCATATTGAAAAACTTTGTGATTAGGAGACGTTCATATTGAAAATCTGGTATCAGGAGTCGTTCATATCGAAAAACTCTGTAATCAGGAGTCGTTCATATTGAAAGTCTGGTATCAGGAGTCGTTCATATAAAAAAACTCTGTTATTAGGAGTCATTCATATTGAAAATCTGGTATCCGTGTTAGTGTGAGAATGTTATACGCACACATCGTGGTTCATCTTATATCTCTTCAATGTGATATAGAATTATTAGACTTGTAGGTTACTTTTTAAAATGAGTCAAAGTTTAAGTTAACTTTAAACAATTCATTGTTAGCTCCATCACTGGAGTATGGATGGTTTGGTCGGATGACCATTCTGTATGAAAAGATGAATAGAACTGATTTACAATAAGCTTGCACCGATAACGTAATATTAGTTATCTCAGCGTTTATTACAAATACAAAGGCAATATGATCATGCAGCCTTATATCCGGAAGTCAGGTGGTTCCGGTAGGGATCAATAGGTTAACTGTTTCTCACGGGAGGCTTGTGACATGTTTACAAGACATAAATAAATGTTTACCTATGCAATGCTTTAGCTTAGTCGTTCATATCGAAAAACTCTGTTACCAGGAGTCGTTCATATTGAAAATCTGGTATCAGGAGTCGTTTCATATTAAAAAATTTGGTTGTCAGGAGTCGCTTATATTGAAAAACTCCGTTATCAGGAATCATTCCTTATGAAAAACTGTGTTATCAGGAGTCACTCATATAAAAAAAACTGTTATCAGGAGTTATTCATATTGAAAAGCTCTGTTATCAGGAGTCACTCATATTGAAAAACTCTGTTATCAGGAGTCATTCATATCGAAAAACTCTGTTATCAGGAGTCGTTCATATTCAGAATCTGGTATCAGGAGTCATTCATATCGAAAACTGTAATCAGGAGTCGTTCATATAAAAAAACTGTTATCAGGAGTCAATTACATTGAAAAACTCTGTTATCAGGAGTCGTTTATATTGAAAAGCTCTGTTATCAGGAGTCACTCATATTGAAAATCTTTGTTATCAAGAGTTGTTCATATTAAAAAGCTCTGTTATCAGGAGTCACTCATATTGAGAATCTGTTATCAGGAGTCGTTCATATCGAAAAACTCTGTTATCAGGAGTCGTTCATATTGAAAATCTCTGTTATCAGAGTCACTCATATTGAAAAACTCTGTTATCAGGAGTCGTTCATATCGAAAAACTCTGTTATCAGGAGTCGTTCATATTCAAAATCTGGTATCAGGAGTCATTCATATCGAAAACTGTAATCAGGAGTCGTTCATATTGAAAAGCTGTGTTATCAGGAGTCGTTCATATCGAAAATCTCTGTTATAAGGTGTCACTCACATTGAAAAACTTTGTTATCAAGAGTCATTCATAATGAAAATCTTTGTTGTCAGGAGTCACACACATTGAAAAACTCTGTTATCAGGAGTCACTCATATCGTAAACCATTCTTATCAAGAGTCTTTCATAATGAAAAACTTTACATTTTAGCAGTCGTTCGTCTTGAAAGTCAGTTTTTGAGAGTCGTTGTTATTTAAAAGACTTTGATCCACATAAAAAGTTCCCTCCCGATGAATCTTCCTGACCAACCATCTTCTTTTATTTCACTCCTTTTCGTCTCCTTTCCTTCTCCCAGAATCCTTCGCTGTTAATGCGATGAGCCAAAATGGATTTTAACCATCAACATGGCTGGAAAGATTCTCCTAAATGAGCTTCCATTATAATCCCCCCCGTCTCTCTCTCCCTCTCCCTCTCTCTCTCTCTCTCTCCTCTCTCTCTCTCTCTCTCTCTCTCTCTCTCTCTCTCTCTCTCTCGAATTTCATCTGAGTCAGCATCTTCCCCCCACCCTTTCTGGGAGGGGGCAGGGGGGAAAAGGGAAATTGGAGTCTTTCTACATCGATAGTTTCTGAAACTGTATGAAAGTCTTCTCTTAGAATGGTGGTGTCCAGTCATCCCAGACGAGATGGTTCGTTATGATTTCCTTAATTAACCTGTAGTTTTTATATATTTTATCTAGCCAATAGAAAGCTCACCTCCTCGTCATGCTTAAGGGTACTTTAACGCCTTAGTCATGCCTAACAGCCAAAATTTCCCATTCTGGCCATGTCCAAAAGCTGAATCTTCATTTACTGGACATTGCACATGTCCTAAAATTAAATATCCATCTCCAGAGGCTGGATGTTTACTTCTTAGTCATACCAAAAAGTTGAATGTTGGGAAGTCGAATGTTAAGTTCATTGTCATGCCCAAAAACTGAATGTTCAATTCATGGTCATATCCAAAAGTCAAATGTACATTTCTTGGGTATGAACAAAACGTCAAATGTTCAATTGTTGGTCATATTCAAAAGATGTAAATTTATTTTCTGGTCATCTCTATTTGCTTGTAGATATATGTACATATGTTATAACATCTGTAGTAATCTTAATCTATAATACAAAAAAACATGAGTGATCACATACATTTATACACATCCATACATACAACCACATATATATACACATACAGTACAGTATATATTATACATATTTATGTATATATATATATATATATATATATATATATATATATATATATACATATATATATATATATATATATACATATATATATATATATGTATATATATATATATATATATATATATATATATACATACATACAATGCATATATAAATGTGTGAATACGTGCGTGTGTCTGCATGGGGAATTTGTGTGTAAAAGTTCGAATAATACACCAGGTTCCCAATTACAAAAATCTTCTATTTTGATAGAAATAAGATTCATTAATATTAACTATAAATAGCCCATGACGAAATCATCAAATTCATATTGTCTCCCGTGATAACAGAGGTCAAAACACTTCCCCTCAAGTGATTATCATTACTTATATTTTTATTATTATTAATATTACTATTATTTTTATTATTACCCAAGCTACAACTCTAGTTGGAAAAACAGGATGCCATAAGTCCAAGGCCTGGGAAAAATAGCCCAGTGAAAAAAGGAAATAAGGAAATAGATAAACTATATGAAAAGTAATAAACAATCAAAATAAAATATTCTAAGAACCGTAACAACATTAAATGATATTTCAAATATAAATTGTATAAAGAGACTTATGTCTGTCTGTTCAACATAAAATCATTCGCTGCAAGTTTGAACTTTTGAAGTTCCACTAATTCAACTACCCGATTAGGAAGATCATTCCACAACTTGGTAAGAGCTGGATTAAAACTTCCAGAATACTGTGCAGTATTGAGCCTCATGATGGAAAAGGCCTGGCTATTAAAGCTAACATATGTTAGTATAGTTTAAAAATTGTGATTAGCTATGACGTCATCAGTAGGCGTGGCTTATTTCACCTGGAATCTTTGTGTCAACTACAGCTATGTCCTCCCAAAAAATCACTTCCGGGTCAATTTAGATGAAATGCCATACAACAATCGCCTCACTATTCCTTGATGATCATTCAGGCTGACTCTTGCTAATTTTAAATCCTCCTAAATTGCATCTAATACATCTAAAGGCGTTCAAAGAAAAGAAAATGGATGCCATTGATTTTTTTAGGGTCTCAATTAGCCGCCATCTTTCCCACCCTGTTCTTGTACATCACTTCATCCTTCTGCCGGTGCTAGATTCCGGCGAAGTCAACAACCTGTGCAATGCTTTTACCCTTTCCAATCTCTTTCTTTAAGTCGTTGAATCGGGGCCAGGGGAGAGAGAGAGAGAGAGAGAGAGAGAGAGAGAGAGAGAGAGAGAGGAGAGGAGAGAGAGAGAGAGAGGAACTACTTTTTTCTTTCCTGTCTAAATCCCAGGCTTTCTATTTCCTGATCTTTTGCCGGTCTTGACGCCTTGAAGAAGAAGAAGAAAAGAAGAAAGAAGAGGAGGAGGAGGAGGAGGAGGAGGAGGAGGAGGGTAGTAGAATAAATTCCTCTCTTTGTTATGCCTGTCGAGTAACAAGGAATCTTTTGCATCGAATGGTATCGGGAGGCTGAAAATTTCGCGACGGTATTTCGCGAAAAAAAAAGGAGCTGTGAAATAAAGTATGGAAGTCTATGAACGTAAAAGCGTCCGGGGACAAGAGTGAGAGAGAGAGAGAGAGAGAGAGAGAGAGAGAGAGAGAGAGAGAGAGAGAGAGAGAGACCTTATCCACGTTTCTTGGACGGGCTTCTCTCGTGAACAAAAGTCATTCAAGTCTAAAGAAGAGGAAGAAAATATGAAGGCAACTTAATGCCTGCTCTTAGGGGGGGGGGGTTAGAATGGAAACGGTTTCCTGACTGGAGGAAATTGGGGGATTCGGGGGGGGGGGGGGTGGAGGGGAGTTATGGAGCCAAAACTTTAAATTAATATTTCGTTCCGATATTATGATCTAGATACAGTCTTCAAAATGTTGATAGTATACATATGAAACATACATTCACACACACATACACACACACACACACACACACATATATATATATATAATATATATATATATGTATATATATACATATATATATATACATATATGTGTGTATATATATAAATAAATATAAAATATATATATATATATATATATATATATATATACATATATACACTCACATATATATATATATATATATATATATATATATATATATATATATATGTATATATATTTACACATATATATATAGATATATATTATACATATTTGTAAATATATATATATATATATATATATATATATATATATATATATATATGTGTGTGTGTGTGTGTGTGTGTGTGTATGTAATTGAAAATAATTACTCAGTAATTCCATATCTAATAAAAGATAGAAGTTAAGGTCTTGTAATATCAAACATGAAATTATAATCCACTTCATCATCACCCAAGTATTTCTTGATAAATACTGTATCTAAAAATACTAATTATCAGTAAAAATTATTATTATTATTATTATTATTATTATTATTTGTTGTTGATATTCTACCTTAAGGAAAAGAGAATAAGGTAAATTCAACCTTTCCCTCAACGATCAAACTCAGCTCTTGTAGCAACGTCTCAATGCAAGGATTCTGACCCTGTAGCCTCAAGAGGATTACATGTGTTTCGGTTTACTCTGAATTGCACCCAGAGAGAGAGAGAGAGGAGAGAGAGAGAGAGAGAGAGAGAGAGAGAGAGAGAGAGAGAGAGAGAGAGAGGGGGATTTTGCCTTTTAAAGAAACAGAAGAAAAATTTAGTTAGAGAAAGATTATTTTTCCTTTTAAAGGGAAGAAGAAGAAGAAGAAGAAGAAGAAGAAGAAGAAGAAGAAGAAGAAGAAGAAGAAGAAGAAGAAGAAGAAGAAGAAGAAGAAGAGAGAGAGAGAGAGAGAGAGAGAGAGAGAGAGAGAGAGAGAGAGAGAGAGAGAGAGATAGAGAGAGACTCAAAGTTAGACACCAAATTCAATTTCTATATTTGTTCCAATCCGCAGGGAGCCCTTTATCCTAAACAGCATATGTGACCTGGCAGAAGGGCAGACAGGGGAAGAGATTAGGTTGGGTGGGGAAGTTAAATAAGGGATAGTGTTGCATCACCATAGAATAGAGAGGATATGTATAGTTGGATTTTATTTGAGAAGACTAAGGACAGATAGAAGGTTTTATTGGTAGAGTATTTTGGGTGTTAAGAATGACTGATTTTCTCAGTGTGAATGTGAGAAGAGGTGGCTTGGCGGCTAGGAAAAGGTAGCCTGAGTACTATGATATTAACCAACGTGTAAGCTTCTTTATATATATATATATATATATATATATATATATATATATATACTTGTATATATATATATACATATATATATATATATATATATATATATATATATATATATATATACTTGTATATATATATATATATATATATATATATATATATATATTTATATATATATATATATATGTGTGTGTGTGTGTGTGTGTGTGTGGTGTGTGTGTGTAGTCGTACCTTAGCATTACCTGTTCGGAAATCACCAAAAGTGCCAGGAGAGAGAGAGAGAGAGAGAGAGAGAGAGAGAGAGAGAGAGAGAGAGAGAGAGAGAGAGAGAGAGAGAGAGAGGAGAGAGAGAGAGAAAACTTTGCTTTTACTATTTCTTTCATTGTGTAACCGAGCATTCCTCCATAATACTTCGTTTCTTTGGCTGATTTTTTTTAAAAAGGCCAGACTGTTCCCTTTCTGATAGCTTTTCTTAGTAACAATTTCTCCCACCATCTCTTTAGATAAAGGGCCTTTTTCTTAGCATTATTATATGTGGCAGATTTTTCCCAAGAATTAAAAATAGAATTATGAAAGTAATGTAATACCTTCGTTAAAGAAAACAAAATCTAAATCATGATAGGTTTTAGAGCTTGATCCTCCCATTTGAAAATAGTAGACTATGGAAGAGGGGCACCCTTCCTATCGAAGTAATAATGGGTATTTATCAATGTTTTTAGTAATCTGTTGTCTGAGTATTACAGAGGATTAGTTAGACTCCACGAAAAGCTTCAAACTATCTCTACCATTGATCCAGTTTGATTTTGGATTGTCCCTCACTACATTAACTCGATGAATAACATCGTGGAAGTTCTCTGCACGGAGTATTCATACTTGAATATTCATTAAAATTATAAAAAGTGATAACACTTATAGCTGGGTAGTCAAGTATGTATGTATTCATGGGTAGATTTTTACATTTACGACGTAGCTCACTGGTATAGCAGCAGGCTACCAATTGGAAGTTCATTTTAAATAAGATGCAGAAAACATGAGGGATAATTCCATATATATATATATATATATATATATATATATATATATATATATATATATATATATATAAGTAATTGTCACTGTCCTATATTGGCCATTCTGTTAAATGAAATGACTGTGTATATGTATGTTTATATATATATATATATATATATATATATATATATATATATATATATATATATATATATACACGCACACACAGTTATTTCTCCTAATAGAATGGCCAATATAGGACAATGACAATTACCTGTATATATAAATTTATATATATATATATATATATATATATACATATATGTATATATATATATATATATATATATATATACATATAAATATTTATATATGTATGTATATAGTATATATATATATATATATATATATACATATATATATATATATATATATATATATGTATATATATATGTTATATATATACCTATATGTGTATATATATATATATATATATATATATATATATATATATACAGTCATTCCAACTAAAACAACGGACAATAAACGATAACAACAATTACCCTCTCGCATTACATTACAAAACTCACTTACCCCGTAATAATCAGACATCCTATTTCGAAACCCTTCCTCTTCCTGATAGGAACATTTTCCATTCATGAGATAAGACTCATAATGAAGAACAGATAAGGCCAGGATGCCTCGGTAAGGAGAACAAACCCGTTATCGCAATTCGTTCCCCAACTCAACTGATAAGAAAACACCTTGCCTTCCTTCGAAATTCTTGAGAAGTTATAAGTCTTCTCCAATTTCATGACGTTCATTTAAGTCTAAAGCATTCTTTCTAAAGTGAACTTGTTCTAATAAGACTTTTCTTACTTGCTATCTTACGTTCTGTGTGATTCCAAACCTTTTCCATCGTGAGCCGTCTCTCGGAAAGTTATTTTCCTCTCTATTTGCATCAGGTTATTCCTTTCTAGTCAAATTTCATATTTTTTTCTAATCCTCTTAGCTAATTTCAACACTATCTATT
>NC_090749.1:96644384-96651884 GCF_036898095.1 Palaemon carinicauda | reverse complement strand
TGCAGAAAATTATCTATATGTGTCCCTTTCTTAGCATAAAATTTTCGAAGTGTGAAGTGGTTCTTTACCTGTATACCTTCTCTGCATAGAATTATCTATATATGACCCCTTCTTAACACAAAGTTTTCGAAGTGTGAAGTGGTTCTTGGCCGGTATACCTTCTCTGCAGAAAATTATCTATATATGTCCTCTTCTTAGCACAATATTTTCGAAGTGTGAAGTGGTTCTTGAGCTGTATACCTTCTCTGCAGAGAATTATCTATATGTGTCCCCTTCTTAGCACAAAATTTTCGAAGTGTGAAGTGGTTCTTGAGCTGTATACCTTCTCCGCAGAAAATTATCTATATACATCCCCTTCTTAGCACAAAATTTTCGAAGTGTGAAGTGGTTCTTTACCTGTATACCTTCTCTGCAGAAAGTTATCTATATATGTCCCCTTCTTAGCATAAAATTTTCGAAGTGTGAAGTGGTTCTTGACCTGTATACCTTCTCTGCAGAAAGTTATCTATATATGTCCCCCTTCTTAGCAAAAAATTTTCGAAGTGTGAAGTGGTTCTTGACCTGCATACCTTCTCTGCAGAAAATGATCTATTTACTGTATGTTCTCTTCTTAGCACAAAATGTCGACGAAATAATCTATAAATATTTTATGTATCACACAATTCTAAGTGGAGAAACACAATGACAAATAAACATATAAGTCACCAAGTACAAAATCGCTTCTCAGCACAAAATGTCAAAGAAATGTATCTATAAATATTTTGGTATCACACAATTCTAAGTGGAGAAACATGACGACAGAAAAATATACTGTTAAAAATATGCTCTACCAAAAAGGTAAATGCCAGGCAACATTTATTCAAGTATTTTTACCGTTTTAAAAATGCATATGTTGACGTAGAGGAGTTACATTACGGTTACCAACCCGTAAAAGATAATAACATAGTAAGTTAAAATTACGGTTGCATGTATTTTACTGAAATACGGCTGAGAACAGTATATTTTTAAGGAGAATTCCGATTAATATTACTTTTTTTTTTTTTTTTTTTTTTTTTTTTTCTTTACAGTATTCGGTACTATATTCCATTCCTTTTAGCGATGCAGATTTGCATCGACTCGCAGCAGTGCCCTTTCAGCTCGGAAAAGTTTCCTGATCGCTGATTGGTTAGAATTATCTCGTCAACCAATCAGCGATCAGGAAAATTTTCCAAGCTAAAAGGGCACCGCTGCGAGTCGGTGCAAATCTGCATCACTAAAAGAAATGGACTATAGTTGGAATTGTTAATTTAAAAGCTTTACCTGACAAAGCATTAGCAGTTAATGATTACCTAATTGCCAATGAAAATAATCACTTCAATAAACTAAGCACAGCAAGTTGTGGTGAGCGATAGGGTAACGACCCTGACTGGTGAGCGATAGGGTAGCGACCCTGACTGGTGAGCGATAGGGTAGCGACCCTGACTGGTGAGCGATAGGGTAGCGACCCTGACTGGTGAGCGATAGGGTAGCGACCCTGACTGGTGAGCGATAGGGTAGCGACCCTGACTGGTGAGCGATAGGGTAGCGACCCTGACTGGTGAGCGATAGGGTAGCGACCCTGACTGGTGAGCGATAGGGTAGCGACCCTGACTGGTGAGCGATAGGGTAGCGACCCTGACTGGTGAGCGATAGGGTAGCGACCCTGACTGGTGAGCGATAGGGTAGCGACCCTGACTGGTGAGCGATAGGGTAGCGACCCTGACTGGTGAGCGATAGGGTAACAACCCTGACTGGTGAGCGATAGGGTAACAACCCTGACTGGTGAGCGATAGGGTAGCGACCCTGACTGGTGAGCGCCAGACTGGGGTTCGAGTTCCGCTCAAACTCGTTAGTTTCTTTGGTCGCTACAACTTCACCATCCTAGAGCTAAGAATGTGGGGTTTGGAGGAGCCTGTAGGTCTATCTGCAGAGTCATCAGCAGCCATTGCCTAGTTCTCCTTGCCTGGCCCTTCTTGGTCGTAGCTTGGATGGAAAGGGGACTGATCATATGTATATAGGGTCAGTCCCCAGGGCATTGTCCTGCTTGATAGGGCAATATTACTGTCCCTTGCCTCTGTCATTCATGAGCGGCCTTTAAACTTGTAAGTAAAGAAACTTCGGTGGCGAATTTCCCAAGCGCATTTATCAAAGTAATTAGTTCCTTTGGTCGCTGCAACCTCACCATCCATATAAGCTAAGCATGGGGGGTTTGGCGGAGTCTATAGCAGCCATTACTTTCCTTGGTCCTAGCTTGGATGGAAAGGGGGCTTGGGTGCTGAATATATATATATATATATATATATATATATATATATATATATATATATATATATATATATATATATATATATATATATATATATTGTCAGTCTCTAGGGCATTGTTCTGCTTTATAGGGCAATATCACTGCCCCTTGCCTCTAAAATTCACGAGCGTCCTTTAAACCTTTAAGTAAAGAAACCCCGGAGACAAAGTTTTTTGAGCGCAGTATATATGCTCCGTCTCTAGGGCATTGTCCTGCTTTATAGGGCAATGTCACTACCCTTGCCTCTGTCATTCAATAGCGGCCTTCAAACCTGCAAGTGAAGAAACCCCGAGGCAAATTTTTCGAGTGCAGTATATATGGTCAGTCGCTAGGGCATTGTCCTGCTTTATAGGGCAATGTCACTGTCCCTTGCCTCTGCCCATTCACGAGCGGCCTTTTAACCTGCCATTCATGAGTGGCTTTTTAACCTGTAAGTGAAGAAACATGAGGCAAATTTTTCGAGCGCAGTATACATGGTCAGTCTCTAGGGCAGTATCCTGCTTGATGGGGCAATGTCACTGTCCCTTGCCTCTGTCCATTCACGAGTGGCCTTTAAACCTTTAAGTGAAGAAAACCCGGGGCAAATTTTTCGAGTGCAGTAAATATGGTCAGTCTCTAGGGCATTGTCCTGCTTTATAGGGCAATGTCACTATCCCTTGCCTATGGCATTCATGAATGGCCTTTAAACCTGTAAGTGAAGAAACATGAGGCAAATTTCTTGAGCGCTGTATATATGGTCAGTCTCTAGGGCAGTATTCTGCTTGATGGGGCAATGTCACTGTCCCTTGCCTCTGTCCATTCACGAGTGGCCTTTAAACCTTTAAGTGAAGAAAACCCGGGGCAAATTTTTCGAGTGCAGTAAATATGGTCAGTCTCTAGGGCATTGTCCTGCTTTATAGGGCAATGTCACTATCCCTTGCCTATGGCATTCATGAATGGCCTTTAAACCTGTAAGTGAAGAAACATGAGGCAAATTTCTTGAGCGCTGTATATATGGTCAGTCTCTAGGGCAGTATCCTGCTTGATGGGGCAATGTCACTGTCCCTTGCCTCTGTCCATTCACGAGTGGCCTTTAAACCTTTAAGTGAAGAAAACCCGGGGCAAATTTTTCGAGTGCAGTAAATATGGTCAGTCTCTAGGGCATTGTCCTGCTTTATAGGGCAATGTCACTATCCCTTGCCTATGGCATTCATGAATGGCCTTTAAACCTGTAAGTGAAGAAACATGAGGCAAATTTCTTGAGCGCTGTATATATGGTCAGTGTCTAGGGCAGTATCCTGCTTGATGGGGCAATGTCACTGTCCCTTGCCTCTGTCCATTCACGAGTGGCCTTTAAACCTTTAAGTGAAGAAAACCCGGGGCAAATTTTTCGAGTGCAGTAAATATGGTCAGTCTCTAGGGCATTGTCCTGCTTTATAGGGCAATGTCACTATCCCTTGCCTATGGCATTCATGAATGGCCTTTAAACCTGTAAGTGAAGAAACATGAGGCAAATTTCTTGAGCGCTGTATATATGGTCAGTCTCTAGGGCAGTATCCTGCTTGATGGGGCAATGTCACTGTCCCTTGCCTCTGTCCATTCACGAGTGGCCTTTAAACCTTTAAGTGAAGAAAACCCGGGGCAAATTTTTCGAGTGCAGTAAATATGGTCAGTCTCTAGGGCATTGTCCTGCTTTATAGGGCAATGTCACTATCCCTTGCCTATGGCATTCATGAATGGCCTTTAAACCTGTAAGTGAAGAAACATGAGGCAAATTTCTTGAGCGCTGTATATATGGTCAGTCTCTAGGGCAGTATCCTGCTTGATGGGGCAATGTCACTGTCCCTTGCCTCTGTCCATTCACGAGTGGCCTTTAAACCTTTAAGTGAAGAAAACCCGGGGCAAATTTTTCGAGTGCAGTAAATATGGTCAGTCTCTAGGGCATTGTCCTGCTTTATAGGGCAATGTCACTATCCCTTGCCTATGGCATTCATGAATGGCCTTTAAACCTGTAAGTGAAGAAACATGAGGCAAATTTCTTGAGCGCTGTATATATGGTCAGTCTCTAGGGCAGTATCCTGCTTGATGGGGCAATGTCACTGTCCCTTGCCTCTGTCCATTCACGAGTGGCCTTTAAACCTTTAAGTGAAGAAAACCCGGGGCAAATTTTTCGAGTGCAGTAAATATGGTCAGTCTCTAGGGCATTGTCCTGCTTTATAGGGCAATGTCACTATCCCTTGCCTATGGCATTCATGAATGGCCTTTAAACCTGTAAGTGAAGAAACATGAGGCAAATTTCTTGAGCGCTGTATATATGGTCAGTCTCTAGGGCAGTATCCTGCTTGATGGGGCAATGTCACTGTCCCTTGCCTCTGTCCATTCACGAGTGGCCTTTAAACCTTTAAGTGAAGAAAACCCGGGGCAAATTTTTCGAGTGCAGTAAATATGGTCAGTCTCTAGGGCATTGTCCTGCTTTATAGGGCAATGTCACTATCCCTTGCCTATGGCATTCATGAATGGCCTTTAAACCTGTAAGTGAAGAAACATGAGGCAAATTTCTTGAGCGCTGTATACATGGTCAGTCTCTAGGGCAGTATCCTGCTTGTTGGGGCAATGTCACTGTCCCTTGCCTCTGCCCATTCATGAGCGGCCTTCAAACCTTTAAGTGAAGAAACATGAGGCCAATTTCCCAATTGCATTTCTCAATATACAAGATATTTTTCAATATTCCGGTAAACACGAAAGCTCAAAAAAGCATCTCTGCTATATTTCACGTAACTATTTCCTCACCTTTCCCTCCAGCGTAAAAGGACTCTCTCGTCTGTGAGGAAATCATTTCTGTCATATTAAATGAACACTTGAAAGGGACAGACTAAGAGGTTCCTCTTTAATGTAACGTTTGCCAATTTTTCTTCAGAATATTCTTTTTCGTGTCCTCTTTAATGTAGCGTTTGCTTTTTTTTTCTTCAGAATATTCTTTTTTTCGTGAATAAGATATTGGGCAAGATTCGAACCTAGTCTTGAAATATAATTTCAAGAGGACTGCGTGTATTGCAGGAATATGAAATTTGTTCGACCAGAATATAAAAGGAGAGAAAAAAAATCCATATTTATTTTGATAGAGCAGAAACCCCACTTCAGTTTTCGCTGTTGATTTAATGAAGATGACGACAGCATCAATAATAACAAAAACAATAATATCACAATTAATTATTTCAGTAACAATATTTCTTAAGGAAATATATGTATATGTAAACGAACAGATAATTAATAATTAAGCTTTAATTGGTCATAATCATCTGTTGTATCATTTATGCGTTTCACAGCACAGAAACACCACAAACATAATAATACCACAATCAATTAATGCAATATTATTATTTCTTAAAGAAATATAAATATGATTAAACATATAAGTAAACGAACAGATAATTGATAATTAACCTTCAACTTATCATAATCAACTGTTGTATCATTTTTGCGTTTCACAGTGAATAAAACTCAGTAAGTCTACACAGCTACACTGTTAAAAATTTGCATTAAAAAACAGTAAAAGTCTGGCAACATTTAGTCCAGGATTTTCACCGTTTTAAAAACGGATATATTGACGTAAAGGAGTGATATTACGGTCACCAACCCGTGAAAAGATAATAAAAGTAAGGTAAAATTAAAGTCTCCTGTATTTTACTGAAATACGGTTGAGAACAGTATATTTTTGCTGAGAATTTCCGATTAAAATTGCGGTTTTTTCTAACAGTGTATGATGCAATGAAACTTTAAAGTAACTAGTTGGAATGAGATAACACTATAACCTATTAGACGAAACTTAATAGGTTGTAAATATGTAAAAAATATTTGTGAGGTGATGTTTTTGCGTGATATTTTGACTTATTATCTAACATATGGTACCCAAAATTGTGTGAAATATACAATGCATTTTTGTCAATGAATATTCATATTAGATTGTGAATGAATAAATATTACTCAATATAGACATTCTTTACCTGGTCCTCAAAAAATATAAACACCAAGCAGTAGAAACCAATCAACCAGAATCGTATTAATAATAATAATAATAATAATAATAATAATAATAATAATAATAATAATAATAATAATAATAATAATTTCAGTGATATCAGTATTAGATTGAATCTAACATAGCAATTAAACTTTTAAACAACACCAAAAATAACAACAACAACAATAATAATAATAATAATAATAAACCCAGCCACTGAGGGGGGGGGGGGGGGGGCAAGCCAGCCTAAACTTGGTGCCGATCCCAAGTCCGGGTAAATGGGGAGGGTTGGCGGCAGGAAAGGCATCCGGCCATGAAAAATTAGCCAAAACGAATATGGACAGTGAATATTATCAGAATAAAATTAATGCTAGATGGAGAAAGCTCGCCAGAAACATCGACCCCACATAGAAGTGGGAAAAGATGCAGACAAAGAAGAAGAAGAAAAATAATAATAATAATACTAAAAATGGCTGCATCGGCAGAGTTTATTTTCTTATCCAATTTTTCTATTTTCCGGATAATTCTCTTCTCTAGAGCGCTGCAGCCATTACTTTTAAATCAACCTGCCTAAAAGAGGGTCTCCTACCACAATAATAATAATAATAATAATAATAATAATAATAATAATAATAAAAGAACCTCAAGCTGAACCTCATTCGCTTTCAACAACAAATGCATATTGAACCTCTTAATGAGGTTCGCCTGCCGGTCATTGTATTATAATAAGATAGCTCTTAACATACCAATGAACTAATATCCATGTTACATTTCTGGTCACTTAAAAAAGCGAGTGTTTACCAATTCATGTGAGTCGATTTGCAAGAAAGAAGATCCATACGCAATCAATAACAAGTCAGGGTTGTTGTGGCCTGATTGGTAACGTCTCCGTCTGGTGTTTTTCCAGACGGGGGTTCGAGTCCCGCTCAGACTCGTTAGCAGGGTTGCCATGTTTTCCAAATGAGAAAAGGCCAACGTTTGATCAACTGCAGCTTTAAAAGGCCAACCTAATGGTAGAAAAAAGGCCGAGAATATAGTAGAAAAAGGCCGAAAATATAGCATTTAGGGCTGACCAATTTCAAAAAGGCCAAATTTAGGTATATAGCACGAAAAAAAAGCCAAATTTGGAGGTTTTTTTTTTTTTTTGGCACGAAAAAAGGCCAACCTGGCAACTCTG
>NC_090749.1:96636884-96639384 GCF_036898095.1 Palaemon carinicauda | reverse complement strand
ATATATATATATATATATATATATATATATATATATATATATATATATATATATATATATATATATATATATATTGCTATCTATTTTTACACCTCTTACAAAATCTACAAGTCTAAGCCAAAATACCCGGACAATTTAGATACTAAATGTAAAGAACTTAGACAATCAAAATGTACTTGACTTCATTTTCCTTCACTTTTCATGCCCCTTATCCATTTCCATCCCGCTGATAAACTTATTTAATCTACTATCTATTTTTATGAATTTACAATCCTTTAAAACATATTTTTTAATCTCAACCAATCTTTCAATAAAAAACACGAAAAAATTATATATATATATATATATATATATATATATATATATATATATATATATATATATATATATATATATATATACAGTACATATATATATATATATATATATATATATATATATACACATATATATAAATATATGTATATGTAAATATATATATATACATATATATATATATATATATATATATATATATATATATATATATATATATATATATATATATATATATATATATATACAGTACATATATATATATATATGTATATATATACAGTATATATATATATATATATATATATATATATATATATATATATATATATATATATATATCCTTAATTCTATTTTCCATCTTTTAGTTACTAATCTCTCTCTCTCTCTCTCTCTCTCTCTCTCTCTCTCTCTCTCTCTCTCTCTCTCTCCTATATACACTTTTCTATTCTAAAATAACCCTTCATTTCCTCCATTTTTCTCTCATACTCACCTAATATATTACAAAGTGTATATTTTGCCAACCGAACAAAAACAACACACAAGTACCTCCTAATTCCATTAGACCCAATATATTTCTCTCTCTCTCTCTCTCTCTCTCTCTCTCTCTCTCTCTCTCTCTCTCTCTCTCTCTCTCTGCTTTCATCCCCACTTCCAATTTAAGTCAATTAGAACACTTACCCTTTCACTCAGACTGAATCTAAATAAGCAGCATTAGGACTTCCCGAGCAATTAACCCTCTGTCATTCAGACATTGCCCCTCCCCCTTCCCCCCACAACCACCATCAAACCCCCCCCCCCCAACTCCCCAACCTCACACCAGACCAGAGTCATACAACCCACTGGAAATCACCAACTTCTCTAGACTCTTGGACATTTTATTTAGCATCATTAGAGGGATATACAGCAGTTGAAGAATAAATTCTCTTAAATAGAGCTTATTGACTCTTGGATACTATATTCAGCATCAGCAGTTAAAGGATGAATTCTCTTAAATAGAGCTTATACACTCTTGGACACTTTAATCAATATCAGCAGTTAAAGGATAAATTCTCTTAAATAGAGCTTATTGACTCTTGGAGACTTTATTCAGCATCAGCGGTTAAAGGATAAATTCTCTTAAATAGAGCTTATCATCTTTCTATAGACTCTTGGACACTTTATTAAGCATCCGCAGTTGAAAAATAAATTCTCTTAAATAGAGCTTATATTAGGATAAATTCTCTTAAATAGAGCTTATATTAGGATAAATTCTCTTAAATAGAGCTTATATTAGGATGAATTCTCTTAAATAGAGCTTATTACATTTCTATAGACTCTTGGACACTTTATTCAGCATCATTAGAAGGATGAATTCTCTTAAATAGAGCTTATTATCTTTCTATAAATTCTCTTAAATGGAGCTTATTATCTTTCTATAGACTCTTGGACACTTGATTCGGCATCATTAGAAGGATAAATTCTCTAAAATAGAGCTTATCATCTTTCTGTAGACTCCTGGACACTTGATTCAGCATCATTAGAAGGATAAATTCTCTTAAATAGAGCTTATCATCTTTCTGTAGACTCCTGGACACTTGATTCAGCATCATTAGAAGGATAAATTCTCTTAAATAGAGCTTATCATCTTTCTATAGACTCTTGGACACTTGATTCAGCATCATTAGAAGGATAAATTCTCTTAAATAGAGCTTATCATCTTTCTGTAGACTCCTGGACACTTGATTCAGCATCATTAGAAGGATAAATTCTCTTAAATAGAGCTTATCATCTTTCTATAGACTCCTGGACACTTGGTTCAGCATCATTAGAAGGATAAATTCTCTTAAATAGAGCTTATCATCTTTCTGTAGACTCCTGGACACTTGATTCAGCATCATTAGAAGGATAAATTCTCTTAAATAGAGCTTATCATCTTTCTATAGACTCTTGGACACTTGATTCAGCATCATTAGAAGGATAAATTCTCTTAAATGGAGCTTATTATCTTTCTATAGACTCTTGGACACTTGATTCGGCATCATTAGAAGGATAAATTCTCTTAAATAGAGCTTATCATCTTTCTGTAGACTCCTGGACACTTGATTCAGCATCATTAGAAGGATAAATTCTCTTAAATAGAGCTTATCATCTTTCTGTAGACTCTTGGACACTTGATTCAGCATCATTAGAAGGATAAATTCTC
>NC_090749.1:96621546-96623884 GCF_036898095.1 Palaemon carinicauda | reverse complement strand
ATTCCTATTTCTAGCACACTTTTGTCTCACATATCCCTAGCTATAGTAAGCAGCTCTTCTAGGAGAAAGACACTCCAAAACCAAACCATTGTTCTCGGGTAGTGCCATAGCCTCTGTACCATGGTCTTTCACTGTCTTGGGTTAGAGTTCTCTTGCTTGAGGGTACACTCGAGCACGCTGTTTTGTCTTGTTCTTTTCTGTTTTATTTTTCTTTTCTTGTTTTATTTTTTCTATTTTTATAGTTTATATGTGAAAGATCTAAAATAATGTTGTTACTGTTCTTGAAAATATATATATAATACATTAATATTCTTCTCTTGTAGTTTATTTATTTCCTCGTTTCCTTTCCTCATAGGGCTATTTTCCCCTTTTGGAGCCCTTGGGCTTATAGCATCCTGCTTTCCAACTAGGGCTATAGCCTAACTTGTAATAATAATAATAATAATAATAATAATAATAATAATAATAATATCCTCCTATCACCTAGAGCTTTCTTCACTCCATCCAATCTAAGGTTGTGGTGGCATAGTGGTAGCGTCCTTGCCTGGTGATTGCCAGACTGGGGTTCGAGTCCCGCTTAAACTTGTTAGTTCCTTTGGTTGCTGAAACCTCACCTTCCTTTTGAGCCAAGGATGGGGAGTTTGGGGGAGCCTAAAGGTCTTATCTACTGAGTCATCAGCAGCCATTGCCGGGACCTCCTTGGTCTTAGCTAGGGTGGGAGAGGGGACTTGGGCGCTGATCATATGTATATATGGTCAGTCTCTAGGCCATTGTCCTGCTTGATAGGGTAATAATATCACTGTCCATTGCCTCTGCCATTTATCGAGCAGCTTTTAAACCACCAATCCAAACCTAGGCCTTCCTCTTGCAACTTCTATCATCAACTCTTACTTTCACCACCTTCTTTAGCAGACGACTATTCTCCATTCTCTCCACATGGGCAAACTTAAATAGCTTTTATATAGAATTTTATTTTTCTCCCAAATTTTGTTTACTTTTTATTAATAATAAAAGTATTTTTTGCTCCCTAAATTTACTTGGGCCAAGACTCAAATTTAACTGGTTTAATCTCTTCCCTTTAAATAAATAATTAAACATCCCCAGTTTGTGATAAATTAATTCATATTATTCATTACTTAATTCATTATTTATTGATTCTTTTTCTTCATTTTATGTAGAGTAATGATACCTACAATGTTTTATGGCCTGGGCAATATAAATTCTTCGAGTTCTACATTAGAATGTTATGAATATATATATATATACATACATATATATATATATATATATATATATATATATATTATATATAAATTTTATACATATATATAATATATATATATATATATATATATATATATATATATTTATATATATATATATATATATATATATTATATATATATATATATATATAAATATATATTATAAACATATACATATATATATATATATATATATATATATATATATATATATATATATATATATATATATATATATATATATATCTATATATAATATATATATATATATATATATATATATACTGTGTATATAGATATATATACTGTGTATATAGATATATATATATATATATATATATATATATATATATATATATATATATATATATATATAGTGTGTGTGTGTGTGTGTGTGTGTGTATGTGTGTGTGTCTGTGTGTTTGTGTGTGTATAAAAAATACCTCCATGCTCAGACCATTGAGAATAGACAAGAATTTAATCTTCTCCATCCTTCGATCTAAGAAATTCCTTTCATCTTCCTCGTAATTGTCCTAACTCCTACGGAATAAGGCAGGAACCCCAGTAAATCGATTCCTTGCGCGAAAAAAAGACGTTCAATTCCTTCTCGCCATTTCCTGGTTCTCGTAATTGATTAAATGGATTTAATACGATAATGAAGCTGAAGGTAACTAGAGGTTTCCCCGGGCAAATTGTAATCCCATTAGAGCGGGAACTTCAGCCGCTGAGTTGCCAGGTTTTCTAAATGAGAAAAGGCCTTTTAATCAACAGAAGCTCTAAAAGGCCAATCCTTAGCAGAAAAAGACCAAATATTTAGTATTTAAGGTCCGCAATTTTTTTAAAAAGGCCAATTTTATAGTATTTAATGCCCGCAGTTTTTAAAAAAAGGCCTAATTATTGGTTTTTTTAAGCCGCCTTCTAATCAACTTAAGCTTTAAAAGGCCAATCCTTAGCAGATAAAAGGCCAAATATTTTGTATTTAAGGTCCGCAATTTTTTAAAAAGGCCAAATATATAGTATTTAATGCCCGCAATTTTTAAAAAAGGTTAAATTATAGGTTTTTTAGCCTGAAA
>NC_090749.1:96611546-96616546 GCF_036898095.1 Palaemon carinicauda | reverse complement strand
ATTCTCAAAATACTTAAATTTTGAATTATTCGTGTCATAAAACACACCTGTAAGCTTAGATATACTAAAATTATTTATATTCTGAATTATTCGTGTCATACACTACACATTCAAGCTTACATAGACTCAAATTACTTAGATTCTGAATTATTCGTGTCATAAAATACACATGTAAGCTTACATATACTCAAATTACTTAGATTCTGAATGATTCGTGTCATAAGATACACCTGGAAGCTTACATATACTCAAATTACTGAAAAATTACTTATATTCTGAATTATTCGTGTCATAAAATACACATGTAAGCTTACATATACTCAAATTACTTAGATTCTGAATGATTCGTGTCATAAGATACACCTGGAAGCTTACATATACTCAAATTACTGAAAAATTACTTATATTCTGAATTATTCGTGTCATAAAATACACATGTAAGCTTACATATACTCAAATTACTTAGATTCTGAATGATTCGTGTCATAAGATACACCTGGAAGCTTACATATACTCAAATTACTGAAAAATTACTTATATTCTGAATTATTCGTGTCATAAAATACACATGTAAGCTTACATATACTCAAATTACTTAGATTCTGAATGATTCGTGTCATAAAATACACTTTTAAGCTGACATATACTCAAATTACTTATATTCTGACTTATTCGTGTCATAAGATACACCTGGAAGCTTACATATACTCAAATTACTGAAAAATTACTTATATTCTGACTTATTCGTGTCATAAAATACACATTCAAGCTTACATATACTCATATTACTTAGATTCTAAATTATTCATGTCATAAAATACACATTCAAGCTTACATATACTCATATTACTTAGATTCTAAATTAGTCATGTCATAAAATACACATTCAAGCTTACATATACTCAAACTACTTATCTCCGTATTATTCGTGTCATGTGTAAGCTTACATATACTCAAATTACTTATAAAATTACTTAGATTCTGAATGATTCGTGTCATAAAATACCCATGCAAGCTTACATATACTCAAATTACTTAGATTCTGAATGGTTCGTGCCATAAAATACTCTTTTAAGCTGACATATAGCCAAATTACCTATATTCTTAATTAATCGTGTCATAAAATACACATTCAAGCTTACATATACTCACATTACTTATATTCTGAATTATCCGTGTCATAAAATACATATTCAAGCTTATATATACTAAAACTACTTATCTCCGTATTATTCGTGTCATATGTAAGCTTACATATACTCAAATTACTTAGATTCTGAATTATTCTTGTCATAAAATACACATTCAAGCTTACATATACTCAAACTACTTAGCTCTGTATTATTCGTGTCATGTGTAAGCTTACATATACTCAAATTACTTAAAAATTACTTAGATTCTGAATTATTCGTGTCATAAAATACACAGTTAAGCTGAAATATACTCAAATTACTTAAAAATTACTTAGATTCCGAATTATTCGTGTCATAAAATACACAGTTAAGCTGAAATATACTCAAATTACTTAAAAATTACTTAGATTCTGACTTATTCGTGTCATAAAATACACATTCAAGCTTACATTTACTCAAATTACTTAAAAATTACTTAGATTCTGAATTATTCGTGTCATAAAATACACATGCAAGCTTACATATACTCAAACTACTTAGCTCTGTATTATTCGTGTCATGTGTAAGCTTACATATACTCAAATTACTTAAAAATTACTTAGATTCCGAATTATTCGTGTCAGAGCACAGGACTTCACATGACTTACGACGACAACAAAGAATGGATTCACGGCTCGGTCCGCGAGTGGGTGCGAAGTGGCGCTTCTGTTGTCGCTCGCGATCCGGCCACTGAGCAACTCGCTGGAACGATCCTGGCCACTGTTCTCACCAGAGACCAGTCCAATACTTTCGAAGAGGCGCTTAAAAGTCCAAAAACGAAGGTAAGGTTATAGATTTGGTTATAATTCTGATTTTTCGAAGAGGCGCTCAAAAGTCCAAAAACGAAGGTAAGGTTATAGATTTGGTTATAATTCTGATTAGAGGCGCTCAAAAGTCCAAAAACTAAGGTACGGTTATAGATTTGGTTATAATTCTGATTTTTCGAAGAGGCGCTCAAAAGTCCAAAAACGAAGGTACGGTTATAGATTTGGTTATAATTCTGATTTTTC
Organism: Palaemon carinicauda; assembly: GCF_036898095.1. Taxonomy (NCBI): domain Eukaryota; kingdom Metazoa; phylum Arthropoda; class Malacostraca; order Decapoda; family Palaemonidae; genus Palaemon; species Palaemon carinicauda. Next base: position 96,614,364 of record NC_090749.1, on the reverse strand, counting down.
GAAGAGGCGCTCAAAAGTCCAAAAACGAAGGTACGGTTATAGATTTGGTTATAATTCTGATTTTTCGAAGAGGCGCTCAAAAGTCCAAAAACGAAGGTAAGGTTATAGATTTGGTTATAATTCTGATTTTTCGAAGAGGCGCTCAAAAGTCCAAAAACTAAGGTACGGTTATAGATTTGGTTATAAATTTAATTTTTTTTTAACTGCTTCTTAATGTTTCTTTTGAATTGCGATTTTTTTTTCAAGTGTAATATAACTATTATTCCTTAGACTTTAAATTGATAAACATTTATAACGCAAACCTAAATACGACTGAGAACTATATTTTTACGGAGAATTTCCGATTAAAATTACTGGGTTTTTTTTTTTTTACAGTGCAACATTATTATTTCTTAGAGTTTAAATTTATAAGTATTTATGACGCAAACCCAAATACGACTGAAAATCATATTTTCACTGAGAATTTGCGATTAAAATTAGTTGGGTTTTTTTTTTTTTTTTTTTTTTTTTTTTTTTTTTTTTTTTTTTTAAGTGTAACATAACTATTATTCCTTAATAAATTGATAAAAATTTATAACGCAAACCTAAATACGACTGAGAACTATATTTTTACTAAGAATATCCAATTAAAATTACTGTTTTTCTTTTATTTTTTTTTTTATTTTTTCTACTTTTTTTTAAAGTATAACAATTATTATTCCTTAATAAATTGATAAAAATTTATAACGCAAACCTAAATACGACTGAGAACTATATTTCACTGAGAATTTCCGATTAAAATTAGTTTTTTTTTTTTTTTTAACAGTGTAACATTATTATTCCTTAGAGCTGAAATTGATAAGCATTTATAATGCAAACCCAAATACGACTGAGAAATATATTTTTACGGAGAATTTCTGATTATAATTGCGGTTTTTTTTTTCTTTTCTTTTTTTTAAGTGTAACATAACTATTATTCCTTAATAAATTGATAAACATTTATAACGCAAACTCAAATACGACTGAGAATTATATTTTTACTGAAAATTTCCGATTAAAATTAATTTATATATATGATAAATTTTGCACATTCAGACGTGTTTTTCATATTCAAATAAGCCATATATATTTTTGATACATTAATGTCTGGATTCTCTTAACGACCTCGGGATCAGAGCCCCAGGCGAAATCACACAAAGACAAGAGCTTGTGACCGGACGGGAATCGAACCCTGGTCCGGCAAGCTTGTATATGTTTAGTCACTGTCTATACAAGCTTGCCGGACCAGGGTTCGATTCCCGGCCGGTCACAAGCTCTTGTCTACAAGCTTGCCGGACCAGGGTTCGATTCCCGGCCGGTCACAAGCTCTTGTCTTTGTGTGATTTCGCCTGGGGCTCTGATCCCGAGGTCGTTAAGAGAATCCAGATATTAATGTATCAAAAATATATATGGCTTATTTGAATATATATATATATATATATATATATATATATATATATATATATATATATATATATATATATATACATGTATATATTGTAACATACCTATTATTCCTTAGACTTTAAATTGATGAGCATTTATATCGCAAACTCAACCTTTCAGGTAAAAACGCTCCACACTGTATTATCCGTGTTGGAAGCCGCTGTCGATTTCTTCTCACGATACGAAAAAGTGGACAGAATTCTGGAGCTGGCAATGATCACAGTACCCGAAGAATACGGAGGCCGAGGTGTGGGGAAACGCCTTGTACAGGTATGCAATTGGAAAATTAATTTATCTTTTTTCTATGTATTGGCTCCGATATTTTTGCACGCCCTGGCCTGCGTTTTTTTTTTTTTTTTTTTTTTTTTTTTTTTTTTTTTTTCTTTTTTTGAGGTTAGGTGTGGGGAAACGTCTTGTACAGGTATGCAATTTGAAAGTTAATTTGTTTACCTTTTTTTCTTTGTGATGGCTCCGATATTTTTGCACGTATTGGTCTTTTTTTTTTTGGGGGGGGGGTGAGGTGTGGGTAAACGCCTTGTACAGGTATGCAATTTGAAAATTAATTTGTTTACCTTTTTTCTTTGTAATAGTTACGATATTTTTGCACGTCCTGGTCTGTAATCTTTTTTTTTTTTTTTTTTTTTTTTTTTTTTTTTTTTTTTGAGGGGAGGCGTGGGTAAACACCTTGTACAGGTATGCAATGTGAAAATTAATTTGTTTACCTTTTTTGCTTTGTAATAACTCCGATATTTTTGCATGCAACATTTTTTTTTTTAAGTAACTTTAATATTTTTGCACGGCCCTGTTGCTCCATTATTGTTCACAGTTCAAAGTTGGAGCAAATGTTTTTATGTTGACCAGGCTGAGCCCTATTGGAGCCCAAGGGCTCCAATAGGGAAAAACAGCCCAGTGAGGAAAGGAAATAAGGAAATAAATAAATGATAAGAATAAATTAACAATAAATCATTCTAAAAACAGTAACAACGTCAAAACAGATATGTCCTATATATATTAACAACGTCAAAAACAGATATGTCATAATATTAACTATAACAAGTGAGCAAGTCCTGAACGCGGACATGGTCCTCGTAGAGGACATACCTCCGCCAAGGTGACCTAGAGCGCCATATGTCCTAGAATCATGAATTGATGTGACTTCGACCTTCACATGACCTTGACCTTCACGTGACCTTCAAGTGACCTTGACCTTCACGTGACCTTGACCTTCACATGACCTTGGCTTCAAGTGACCTTGATCTTCAAATGTACTTGACCTTCACGTGACCTTGACCTTCAGGTGACCTTGACCTTCACGTGACCTTGACCTTCACGTGACCTTGACCTTCAAGTGACC
>NC_090749.1:96586546-96606546 GCF_036898095.1 Palaemon carinicauda | reverse complement strand
GTCGGTGGTGCAAATCTGCCTCTCTAAAAAGAATTTACTATAAATGGAGTATCTGTTTTACTAAAGTCTCCTGCCAGTGTCATCTCCCTCAGCCAGATCCCCAACTCGATTTCCAGTCCTGCCAACTCACTCTGTGTTCTGTTAGCCACAGCTCCGTCTGCTGCAGTATTATTTGCCACCAGCCCGATCCCCAACTCGCTTTCCAATCCTGCCAACTCACTCTGTGTTCTGTTAGCCACAGCTCCGTCTGCTGCAGTATTATTTGCTACCAGCCAGATCCCCGACTCGATTTCCAGTCCTGCCAACTCACTCTGTGTTCTGTTAGCCACAGCTCCGTCTGCTGCAGTATTATTTGCCACCAGCCAGATCCCCAACTCGATTTCCAGTCCGGCCAACTCACTCTGTGTTCTGTTAGCCGCAGCTCCGTCTGCTGCAGTATTATTTGCTACCAGCCAGATCCCCAAATCGATTTCCAGTCCTGCCAACTCACTCTGTGTTTTGTTAGCCACAGCTCCGTCTGCTGCAGTATTATTTTCTACCAGCCAGATCCCCGACTTGATTTCCAGTCCTGCCAACTCACTCTGTGTTCTGTTAACCACAGCTCCGTCTGCTGCAGTATTATTTGCTACCAGCCAGATCCCCGACTTGATTTCCAGTCCTGCCAACTCACTCTGTGTTCTGTTAACCACAGCTCCGTCTGCTGCAGTATTATTTGCTACCAGCCCGATCCCCAACTCGATTTCCAGTCCTGCCAACTCACTCTGTGTTCTGTTAACCACAGCTCCGTCTGCTGCAGTATTATTTTCTACCAGCCAGATCCCCGACTTGATTTCCAGTCCTGCCAACTCACTCTGTGTTCTGTTAGCCACAGCTCCGTCTGCTGCAGTATTATTTGGTACCAGCCAGATCCCCAACTCGATTTCCAGTCCTGCCAACTCACTCTGTGTTCTGTTAACCACAGCTCCGTCTGCTGCAGTATTATTTGCTACCAGCCAGATCCCCAACTCGATTTCCAGTCCTGCCAACTCACTCTGTGTTCTGTTAACCACAGCTCCGTCTGCTGCAGTATTATTTGCCACCAGCCAGATCCCCGACTTGATTTCCAGTCCTGCCAACTCACTCTGTGTTCTGTTAGCCACAGCTCCGTCTGCTGCAGTATTATTTGGTACCAGCCAGATCCCCAACTCGATTTCCAGTCCTGCCAACTCACTCTGTGTTCTGTTAACCACAGCTCCGTCTGCTGCAGTATTATTTTCTACCAGCCAGATCCCCAACTCGATTTCCAGTCCTGCCAACTCACTCTGTGTTCTGTTAACCACAGCTCCGTCTGCTGCAGTATTATTTTCTACCAGCCAGATCCCCGACTTGATTTCCAGTCCTGCCAACTCACTCTGTGTTCTGTTAGCCACAGCTCCGTCTGCTGCAGTATTATTTGGTACCAGCCAGATCCCCAACTCGATTTCCAGTCCTGCCAACTCACTCTGTGTTCTGTTAGCCACAGCTCCGTCAGCTACAATATTATTTGCCACCAGCCAGATCCCCAACTCGATTTCCAGTCCTGCCAACTCACTCTGTGTTCTGTTAGCCACAGCTCCGTCTGCTGCAGTATTATTTGGTACCAGCCAGATCCCCAACTCGATTTCCAGTCCTGCCAACTCACTCTGTGTTCTGTTAGCCACAGCTCCGTCAGCTACAGTATTATTTGCCACCAGCCAGATCCCCAACTCGATTTCCAGTCCTGCCAACTCACTCTGTGTTCTGTTAACCACAGCTCCGTCTGCTGCAGTATTATTTGCCACCAGCCAGATCCCCAACTCGATTTCCAGTCCTGCCAACTCACTCTGTGTTCTGTTAGCCACAGCTCCGTCTGCTGCAGTATTATTTGGTACCAGCCAGATCCCCAACTCGATTTCCGGTCCTGCCAACTCACTCTGTGTTCTGTTAGCCACAGCTCCGTCTGCTGCAGTATTATTTGCTACCAGCCAGATCCCCAACTCGATTTCCAGTCCTGCCAACTCACTCTGTGTTCTGTTAGCCACAGCTCCGTCTGCTGCAGTATTATTTGCCACCAGCCAGATCCCCAACTCGATTTTCAGTCCTGCCAACTCGCTCTGTGTTCTGTTAGCCACAGCTCCGTCTACTGCAGTGTTATTTGCTACCAGCCAGATCCCCAACTCGATTTCCAGTCCTGCCAACTCACTCTGTGTTCTGTTAGCCACAGCTCCGTCTGCTGCAGTATTATTTGCTCCTGCTAAGAAGGACATTAACTTGAATCTCTCGTGAACTCTGTTGGCACACTACAAAAGGAGTGTTATACATATCAAAGCGGTGTATTTTTGTATGTACATTTTTGTGGCATCCTATGTGAGCATACTTTTTTGGTTTCGGTGTATTATCCTCGTGTGATTGTCCAATTATTACTTGTGGCTTAGTTACTCTTCAATACAGCTAAGACCAGATTAAAGAAAGTTCTTATTGCATAATTTTAAGAAAATGGACGACACAAAGAAACCTGGACCTGGTTTTTTCTTTCCACAAGTGATTAGCCAATTATTACTTATGGCTTAATTACTCTTCAATACAGCTAAGACCAGATTAAAGAAAGTTCTTGTATTATTGCAAAATTTTAAGAACGCGGAAGACACAAATAGAAATCTGGACTTTTTTTCGCAAGTTTCAATGAGTTGTCTCAGTTCAAGCAGTGGTAGAGTAAGAAACGACATACAGTTCAGAGTTCAGAATTTCCATATCTGTTGCTGTTTCTCCATATTGCAACATTTGACCTAATTCCCTTCGCTTCAACGAACAACTATAGTCAGTTTATTTTAGCGAGGCAGATTTGCACCGACTCGCAGAGGTTCCCTTTTATCACGGAAGAGTTTCCTGATCGTTGATTGGTTGGACAAGATAATTCTAACCAATCAGCGATCAGGAAATTTTTCCGAGGTAAAAGGGCACCACTGCGAGTCGGTGCAAGTATGCCTCGTTAAAAGAAATTGACTATAGAAGCAAAGGAGTTCGATGACTGGTTGGTTGATTGCTTAGATAAAGTGGCACATAAATAACAGTATGGAAATTATAACTATAGTCCATTTCTTTTAGCGAGACGGATTTGCAACGATTCGCAGCGGTGCCCTTTTAGCTCGGAAAAGTTTCCTGATCGCTGATTGGTTAGAATTATCTTGTCCAACCAATCAGCGATCAGGAAACTTTTCCAAGCAAAAGGGGCACCACTGCGAGTCGGTGCAAATCTGCCTGGCTAAAAGAAATGGACTAAAAGTGTTGATGACGGGGAAGACTTTCAACAAGTTTTGGAGGCCCCAGTAATGTTCCAGGTCAGTGATGCCAAGACTTTTAGAGATCAATTCTAGTTCCAGACTTTCTATTTTCTTGATTTACAGTATTCAGAAAAGACTTAAGAAGAATTAGTAATGTTTTGCTATAAAATTAACTAATTGGTTCATTGTATAGATTAGAATATACTGAATTATCTGAAGCAGTAAATTAGAATATACTGAATTATCTGAAGGCAGTTTGAAAAATCCAAGGTACAGTTGGACTCAGGATTTTCTGGCACATCTCGCTCTGAGGAAAAGGCAGTTTGAAAAAACCAAGGTACAGTTGGACTCAGGAATTCCTGGTACACCTCGTTCTGAGGCAATACACCTTGTCACACCATTACTGAACAGATAGATCATGTGTGGCCCCGCCCACAACTGATGCCATCTCTCTCTACACTATCTGTTTGGTTACTGGCAGTGTATTATTATTATTATTATTATTATTATTATTATTATTATTAAATGCTAAGTTACAACCCTAGTTGGGAAAGCAGGATGCTATAAGCCCAGGGGCCCCAACAGGGAAAATAACCAAGTGAGGAAAGGAAATAAGGAAAAATAAAATATTTTAAGAATAGTAACAACATTAAAATAAATATTTCCTTTATAAACTATAACTTTAACAAAACAAGAGGAAGAGAAACTAGATAGAACAATGTGCCCGAGTGTACCCTCAGAGGTGTAACAGGATTTCTTGTATCCAACTGTACCTTTGAATTTTCAATGTATGGGTAAGAATAAAGTGAATAGTGAGTAATTGATATGTTTAATTCACGTTTATGAAATGTTATTATTAAGATAATATAATAAGGAATTTATATAGAAGAAGTAGTCCCACCTCTACCACAAGTTCACTTTGTGAACCAATCTTTGTAAAGGAAAGATTAAATCATATTAATCATATTTATTTTTGTCATAAAGTTAAAATGAATGGTACCAAAAGCGTCGATAATACACATATCTATTAAATCTTTATCATTCTGTATTTTATATTAATATTTTTAAAAGGATTGTTGTATTTCTGTAGTCTAAAAATATATTCAAATATATTTATTTCGTTGATGAAGATATCGAAGAATTGTGATGTTGATAATAGAACATTTATATGTATAGTTCTAGGTTTAATTTGAAGCGTTTGATGTTATGTATACAAATATATATAAAATGTTTGTTTAGTATTAAAATGATAGTTGGATGAATAACCAATAGTCGTATGTTGTCATTCATTGTATAATTGTGAATAATGTATCATCTTCTTTGTCTACATCTTTTCCCACTTCTATGTAGGGTCGATATTTCTGGCCAGCTTTCTCCACCTACCTCTGTCCCACACTTCATCATCGGTCAATCCCTTTGATCGAAGGTCATCTTTGATACAGTCCATCCACCTTCGCTTTGGTCTCCCTCTCCTCCTCGTTCCCTGTACCTCCATTTCCATCACTCTCCTCCCAATATACTGTTCATCTCTTCTCATGACATGACCATACCACCTCAGTCTACTTTCTTCACCGGTTAATCCCTTTGATCGAAGGTCATCCTTGATACAGTCCACCCACCTTCACTTTGGTCTCCCTCTCCTTCTGGTTCCCTGTACCTCCATTTCCATCACTCTCCTCCCAATATACTGTTCATCTCTTCTCATGACATGACCATACCACCTCAGTCTACTTTCTTCACCGGTTAATCCCTTAGATCGAAGTCATCCTTGATACAGTCCACCCACCTTTGCTTTGGTCTCCCTCTCCTTCTCGTTCCCTGTACCTCCATTTCCATCACTCTCCTCCCAATATACTGTTCATCTCTTCTCATGACATGACCATACCACCTCAGTCTACTTTCTTCACCGGTTAATCCCTTTGATCGAAGGTCATCCTTGATACAGTCCACCCACCTTCGCTTTGGTCTCCCTCTCCTTCTCGTTCCCTGTACCTCCATTTCCATCACTCTCCTGCCAATATACTGTTTATCTCTTCTCATGACATGACCGTACCACCTCAGTCTACTTTCTTCACCGGTTAATCCCTTTGATCGAAGGTCATCCTTGATACAGTCCACCCACCTTTGCTTTGGTCTCCCTCTCCTTCTCGTTCCCTGTACCTCCATTTCCATCACTCTCCTCCCAATATACTGTTCATCTCTTCTCACGACATGACCGTACCACCTCGGTCTACTTTCTTCACCGGTTAATCGCTTTGATCGAAGGTCATCCTTGATACAGTCCACCAACCTTCGCTTTGGTCTCCCTCTCCTTCTCGTTCCCTGTACCTCCATTTCCACCACTCTCCTCCCAATATACTGTTCATCTCTTCTCACGACATGACCGTACCACCTCAGTCTACTTTCTTCACCGGTTAATCCCTTTGATCGAAGGTCATTCTTGATACAGTCCACCCACCTTCGCTTTGGTCTCCCTCTCCTTCTGGTTCCCTGTACCTCCATTTCCATCACTCTCCTCCCAATATACTGTTCATCTCTTTTCATGACATGATCATACCACCTCAGTCTACTTTCTTCACCGGTAAATCCCTTTGATCGAAGGTCATCCTTGATACAGTCCATCCACCTTCGCTTTGGTCTCCCTCTCCTTCTCGTTCCCTGTACTTCCATTTCCATCACCCTCCTCCCAATATACTGTTCATCTCTTCTCATGACATGACCATACCACCTCGGTCTACTTTCTTCACCGGTTAATCCCTTTGATCGAAGGTCATCCTTGATACAGTCCATCCACCTTCGCTTAGGTCTCCCTCTCCTTCTCGTTCCGTGTACCTCCATTTCCATCACTCTCCTCCCAATATACTGTTCATCTCTTCTCATGACAGGACCATGCCACCTCAGTCTACTTTCTTCACCGGTTAATCCCTTTGATCGAAGGTCATCCTTGATACAGCCCACCCACCTTCGCTTTGGTCTCCCTCTCCTCGTTCCCTGTACCTCCAATTCCATTACCCTCCTCCCAATATGCCGTTCATCTCTTCTCATGACATGACCATACCACCTCAGTTTACTTCACCGGTTAATCCCTTTGATCGAAGGTCATCCTTGATACAGTCCATCCACCTTCGCTTTGGTCTCCCTCTCCTTCTCGTTCCGTGTACCTCCATTTCCATCTCTCTCCTCCCAATATACTGTTCATCTCTTCTTATGACATGACCATACCACCTCAGTCTACTTTCTTGGATCTTATCTGATAGTTCTCTAACTCCTGTGGTACCCCTAATTACCTCATTGTGAATTATGTATGTAACGATAAAAAAATAGAAAATGTCAAATAATATTTAACTGAGTTCAGTCTTCCTAAATCAGTAAAGAAATGTATGAACAAGATGTAATTATCTTGATACAATAAATTATAGTAAAAGGAAATATATAGACAGGAAATTATATCATTAGATTTAGTACGTCCTTTAAATTTTTCTTAACTGGTTAATTTTATAGATCCCAGAGATTTTATGAAATATCAAAATTTCTAAATCAGCTGCTTTAAAGGTTTTAAAAGCCGCTCATGAATGGCAGAGAGAAGGGACATTAACATTGCCCTATCAAGCAGCACAGTGCCCTAGAGACTGACTACATACATATGATCAGCACTCAAGCCCCCTCTCCACCTAAACTAGGACCAAGGAGGGCCAGACAGTGGCTACTGATGACTCAGTAGATAGACCTACAGGCTCCCCAAACCCCCAATCCTTAGCTTGCAAGGATGGTGAAATTGCAGGGACCATAGGAACTAACGAGTATGAGAGGAACACGCACCCCAGGCTGTCCCAGCCTGGGGTTCGTGTTCCACCAGGCCACCACAACGCTGATCTTGAAGCTGATCCTAATGTTAAGAAAGGATCCAGTAGTCTTAATAGGATGTGAGCTTCCTTGATACAGTCAGTCCTCAAATTACTCCTGTAGGATTCTCCTAAATAGGACGTCGTGTTTGTGTGCACTTGTTACAAGCGATCCGAATGTTATTTTTATTTTTTTCTAATTGAGATAGAAAATTGAAAATTGAATAAGTAATCTATTTGTATTCTTTTATAATTCCAAAAATTATATTTTGAGAATATATTTAATACAAAAAAAAAGTCATTTGTTCAAAGATTCAATGTATATTTTAGTAAATTGATCACAGTTTTAATCGGTAGCCATCTCTCTCTCTCTCTCTCTCTCTCTCTCTCTCTCTCTCTCTCTCTCTCTCTCTCTGTCTCCACACACGCACGCACACACGCATACATATATATATAAATATATATATATATATATATATATATATATATATATATATATATATATATATATATATATATATATATATATATATATATATATATATAAGGACATTTATGTAATCCAGCAGAACGTATGTCAAAGAGTTTCATACTAAAATAATATATTATCAGATGGTTCAAATTACAAAACTATGATACAGCCACAATAAATTGTACACACTGCTCTGTGTTTTATGTACCCAAAGTTCTATAACTGATGTTCAGCACCCAAACCGCCACTCTACCCAAGTTAGAACCAGGGACGACCAGGCAATAGCTGCTAGGTCTGCGCCTTGCCTGGAAACTAATCAGTTCACAAGGATAGTAAGGTTGTGGATACTATTAAGAAATATGTGGCCATGAGCGGGGTCTTGAACTCCTGATCCACAAAAGGAATTAAAGAGATGCTATAAGCCCAGAGGCTCCAACAGGGAAAATAGCCCAGTGAGGAAAGGAATCAAGGAAAACAAATATTTTAAGAGTAATAATAAAATGATAGTGAAACCCACTTGGGTTATTTTCATTAATTTTATTGATGTTATTGCTCTTTTCTACCTAAATTATCATAATTATTATTATTATTAATATTATTATTATTATCAGTAGCTAAACTTCTACCCTATTTAGAAAAGCCGGATGCTATAAGCCCAAGGACTCCAACAAGAAAAAATAGAGCCTAGTAAGGAAAGGAAATACAGAATATCTTTATTTTCATTTGATTATATTTTATTATCATATGCTTATCTATTTAACATTATTGTTAACTTTCAAGTTTTTATTTGTTTTCTTCAGCGCGTTCCATTTACTACATACTACGAATTCTATATCGTACTGACCCGTTACCCACTGCGGTCCTGTGGGTACGTATTGTAGAATTCTGTGTTTACCAACAATGATTATCACTTGCTTGTGAAGCCCTGTCCACACAATCGAGCATGCCCGACGGGCAAAACAGTGATACCAGACCACAGTAGTTAGTAAGAATGAGGGTTAATGACATCAGAAGTGGGAAAACCACAGACAGGGATCTGGCATCATACAGTGTTGCCAGATCCCTGCCTTTAGTTTCCCTGCTTCTGACGTCATGAACCCTCATTTTCACTAACTATTGTGGCCTGGTATCACTGTTTGTCAGAAGCGGGAAAAACCACAGACAGGGATCTGGCATCATACAGAGTTGCCAGATCCCTGCCTTTAGTTTTCCCAATTCTGACGTCATGCACCCTCATTTTCACTAACTATTGTGGCCTGATATCACTGTTTGCCCGTCGGGCATGCTCGATCGTTTGGACAGCTTAATAAGTATTCTCTGCAATCTGAGGGGAACAACAGTTTTTGCTTTTGCCCAGTAATTGAATAAATACCACCAAATCACAAAGCTGTTTGATAAGTGAAGTTACGCAATTATTAGTGTGGTTAGTACTTGAGGGATTAACCCTCAGTCTGTCAGATATCAGGTTAATGCTAATGTGTACGTATGAATCAGGTACAATATACTAATTACTAGCAGTCTCGATTAGTAGAGATGTAAGGTTTTGATCTCCACACAGTATAATGTAAAGATGAGCGAGGCTTTAACATCCACATAGTATACTGTAGTGTAGAGGTGAGCGAGGTTTTGATCTCCACACAGTATAGTGTAAAGATGAGCAGGGCTTTGATATCCATATAATTACTTACTTTGACGGCTACTTTTCCGGTCCCATACAGCAGGGAAACCCCAATAGTATAGTGTAGAGGTGAGCGAGGTTTTGATCTCCACACAGTATAGTGTAAAGATGAGTGAGGCTTTGATATCCACATGGTGTAGAGATGAGTGAGGTTTTGATCATTTCCACATAGTTGTGTAGAGATGAGCGAGGCTTTGATCTCGACATAGTATAGTGTTGAGATGAGCGAGGTTTTGATCATCTCCGCTGAGTATAGTGTAGAGATGACCGAGGTCTTGATCATCTCCACTTAGTATGGTGTAAAGATGAGCGAGGCTTTGATATCCACATAGTATAGTGTTGAGATGAGCGAGGTTTTGATCATCTCCGCTGAGTATAGTGTAGAGATGAGCGAGGCTTTGATCTCGACATAGTATAGTCTTGAGATGAGCGAGGTTTTGATCATCTCCACATAGTACAGTGTAAATACGAGCGAGGCTTTGAGATCCACATAGTATAGTGTAGAGATGAGCGAGGTTTTGATCATCTCCACATAGTATAGAGTAGAGATGAGCGAGGTTTGGATCATCTCCACATAGTATAGAGTAGAGAGGAGCGAGGTTTGGATCATCTCTACATAGTATAGAGTAGAGATGAGCGAGGTTTGGATCATCTCCACATAGTATAGTGTAGAGATGAGCGAGGTTTTGATCATCTCCACATAGTATAGAGTTGAGATGAACGAGTTTTGGATCATATCCACATAATATAGTGTCGAGATGAATGAGGTTTTGATCATATTCACATAGTATAGTGTAAAGATGAGCGAGGCTTTGACATCCACATAGTATAGTGTAGAGATGAGTGAGGTTTTGATCATCTCCACATAGTATAGTGTTACGATGAACAAGGCTCTGATATCCACGGAGCTAGGGCAATTCGCCGTAAACAAATTTGCCGTAGGACAATTTATTGTAAGACTTTTCGCCGTAAGAAAACTTGCCGTATGGTTATTTTGCCGCTAGGACATTTCGCCGTAAAATGTATATTTTAATTTTTAGCTTAATTGTTTTAGAGATCAATGTAACTATGTTCATATAGTTATCTTCAAGTATATCTATCACTTTTCATTGATTTTCATGTATTCATTTAATTATAATCATATACAAGAAAAGGATAAAAAAAATGAATACCACACACTTTATTTAAAAAGTTTAAAAAAAAATCAAAGCTAAAAATCATGTAAATCCATAGCAATTGCTCGTAAATAATGTTGTTTTGCATTTTGATCATAACCTCTGACAATACTTAGTATGCGCTTATAAACATTTTTGTATTGTTTCTTGACTGCTGTTTCACCTCTTTCTGCATCGATTATCTTCATTTTAGAAAGATATTCTTCATTTTTCAATACATTGATGAGTTTCCATAAATTTGGATGCGTATTGGTCACAGATGCTTGAAGCGCATTATGGAACCCTTCTACTCCATTGTTGGTATTAGCCAGCTGATCTAGGGTTCATTGATAACCATTCCAAAGTTCGATAGGAAAAGTTGGAGAAACTCTACGACGACGAGGTTCCCTCCCTTTCTCTCCCCCAATGTAATGAGTTTCAAAATATGCAACTAGTTCTTGTGGTAAGTCATCGTCATCAACCAACTCTATAAATACACCAATGATGTCTGAAGGCGGTATGAATGCAAGTGTCATAAGGCACTTTTACTTTTGTATTAAAAGCACAATCACTTTGATATCGAACCTTAAGCCTAATATCTGTCTCTTTTCTGTAAACATTCTTACAGAAATTAACATAACAGCCTGTTACATTTGCAGAAGGGAAAATGTCAGAAAAACTTAAAAAACTAGCTGGTTCGAAATCAATCATTAGATTTTCGGGTTCTAGGGACTCGAGTAAATCTTTAACCTCTTGAAAAAACGTATTGTAAGTTTCCTTAGTCTTATTCGGAAAGAGACCGTAAACTCGTGGGATGCATGCATGTCCTATGTTGACATGTAGAATATATAACTGATAGAAGATTTCAGGACAAACCTTAAATGTTCCATCGCATGCCCAATTTGTATGTCTTTCTAGATCGTGTAACCCTGCAATTTATACCAAAGATCAACATTCTGTTTTCATCTTCCATTCCACTATCATAAAGTAAAAATCTTTCTCCGTTTTGTAAACACGCAAATTCTTCGGGAATTACATAACCGATTCTTGTTCTTGGAATAGGAGGGGCCTTTTCTTCTTTTTGTTTCCATCTCCTTATGCTTCTTGACAAATTTGAAGTTGATGGCATAAGAGAGCGTCCTGCATTTTCTAATTCCTCGCATGCAGCACCAATTAATGATCTTGAAGCTAGCTCGGATTTCAGCGCATTTTCTTTCATCTGTGCAATTGTTTTTTGCATTTTATGTTTGCTTGGGATCGCTGGATGGGTATGCTCACTTACAGTTTTACAGATTGAAATCTCTTCAATATTCCGTCTTGTATGTACTCTTGCTTTGCAGTTTTTTTCAACACACTTCCAATAAACCTTGCCTCCATATTCTCTTTCTTGCCTGTAAATGAAGTTGGAATCATCTACGAGCTTATCACAACCTCTGGTGCTTTTGATAGTCTACGGCATCGTAGGGGTTTAAGTTTCAACTGATAAAAGTAGATAGTACAAAGGTTTAAGATAAAAAAAAAAATAAAAAATATGGTAAACTACTGAATTTACATTTAAACATTTAACGACGGGTGTCAAAATTTATAACGACCTCTCTCTCTCTCTCTCTCTCTCTCTCTCTCTCTCTCTCTCTCTCTCTCTCTCTCTCTCTCTCTCTCTCTCTCTCTCTCTCTCTCTCTCTCTTAATTCTTTTATTTTAATCTATCTATGACAAAGCATATACATTTTACGGCGAAATGTCCTTGCGGCAAAATACCTGTACGGCAATTTTTCTTACAGCAAATTGTCTTACGATCAATTGTCCTACGGCAAATTTGTTTACGGCAAATTGTCCTGTCTCCGATATCCACATAGTATAGTGTAGAGATGAGCGAGGTTTTTATTTCTGTGAAGTGTAGAGATAAGCGAGGTTTTGGTCTCCACATAATGTAGTGTAGAGATGAGTGAGATTTTTATCATCACATATATAGTGTCGAGATGAATGAGGCTTTGATCATATTCACATAGTATAGTGTAGAGATGAGCGAGGCTCTGAGATCCACATAGTATAGTGTAGAGATGATCGAGGTTTTGATCTCCACACAGTATAGTGTAAAGATGAGCGAGGCTTTAACATCCACAAAATATAGTTTAGAGATGAGCAAGGTTTTGATCATCTCCACATAGTATAGAGTAGAGATGAGCGAGGTTTTGATCTCCACATAGCTTAAGAATGAGTGCAAATTTACATTTGAGTATCATTATGTTTACATTCTTAAATCAGGTTGTTTAACACAATTGGTTAATTTATCAACAACAGTAAATAGTAAACTCTCAGCAGCCAGCTTCTAAACCCTCTAAGGACTTATAACCACAGGTAAAGATTGCTTCAACAGCTGTAGGCCTACAGAAAATATACAGCTTTCAAATTCGGTCGATAGCCTTCATCTGTTTTCGCCTTATTGTAGTAATTTCTCTGCCCAACATCTTAATTTTTACCTTGGCAAATTGTTGTAAAGTGTATCTTATGTATTTGTTATGCATTATCAATCAAATAGCCTCTCGTGTGATGGAAGTTTGATTAAAATGAAGGTATGGGAACAAATAATAGAAATCAAGATTTAATTATCATAAGTTATCCATGCGAATCTTACATTTTCTATGATTTGAAAGTTATAAGAAAACGAGATCTTAAGGATAGACATAAATAATCATGGTAGCTTAGAACATTGAGTTTTTATTTAAATTAAAAGCTCTTCAATGTTACAGCTATAACGCTGAATGGGTAATTCCATACTTTCCTCTAATAAATTAGAAGTGGAACAAGTATATCGCCCCCATAGCACTTTAGCGATTAATAAGAAATAAATGATCGTTACATATGCCAGTTGGGCTCAAAATGTTCCCTCCTTGGTCTGTTTCACCTTTTCTCCTACTTCCTTTATTTAATCTAGCTAATGAGCTCATTTATATTTATAATGATAACTTGATTATGTAAATGATTTCATGATATATATTAAGGAACAGCATCTACTTTGTAGAACGTTCCTCATAGCTTTGGTTAAAAATAAAAAGTTATATGATATTAACTGAAAGGTAAAATTCTGTTGGTCTGAAGGTTTAATGATAGAGGGAGATGATACTGACCTATTGTATGATATTTCAACCGGGGAACCAATCTTACTTCTTATAACAATAATGTCCATCTATCATATTTCCTATTTCTCGTCACCACTCTGAATAGTTTAATGAATGATGCATTTGTTATTAGCCTGCAAAAAAAATACAATAAAACAAGTGTCTTTTGGCCATAAAACCACGCCCAGGAATAAATAAATAAAATGCAGGCTTCTGTTTGAGATAATAAATGGTGAATGAGGAAATCATTTGAATACAGGGATATAATTTATACATTATGGAAAACCAGAAAATAAAAGCTAGTAGAACTAGTCCAACATGAGACAAAGTTGTCTAAACAAAGAATAAACACAACGGGGCGCCGTTGCAAAGGATATGGTCCAAAATAATACTTATCTGCGTGATTTTCTTACTGCCCGAGTCCCTAGTCCTTAATGGCTACACATTTCCAAGAAAATGTTCCTGCCTTCAATTAACTTAATTTGTGATAGTGTTCGATAATGTGTGAACATTTTATAGCCTGCAACCCTATTTTTGGATATATATTTGACAAGGAAAGCTCGGTAATGTAAATACACACTGCTTGCTGAAATTGTCAATTTGGAAAATTTTATGCAGTGTGGCTTATTCCTACTTGCAATTAAAGGTGAGTGATCGAATCCATTTTGATAAATAGCTCATGATAATGCTTGGTATAGTTATTTAAGAGAACATAATGTGTTCAAGACTTGCAAGGGAAAATATTTTTCTTTAATTAGAAAATGTTATCCTGACCGGAACTATAATAATACAAGATTATTTAGCATTGAACTCAGTCCCTTGTAGAAATGACCTTTTAAATACCTAACAAAGTTATGTGTATTTAGACCCATGTTTTCTGTTGGTATTAAATCGAGGTATATTTAATTTGAATTATAAGTTTTCAATATATTAGCAGTCGAATGGACCTGTCATTGATTCTGTCCTTTTGGGTGTAAGAAGGCATTCCCTTGATTAGGTTAGGTTAATCTATGTCGCTCTTGTGTAGACTGAATATGGAACGTTACTCCCCGATGCTATTTTTGCAACAATAGTTGCTTATTCTGATAATGGTAGGACAAATTAATTTCTTGGCAGAATATGAAACCATTTATTTTTATGACTTTTTTTTTTTTTTTTTGTGGTGGTGGTGGTTGGTGCAAGCCTTATTCATTTTTTATAGTTCCCTAACTTCACTTAACAGAACAGTTATGTTGGGACTGCAATGGGAAACATTTTTTATTATTACAATCACTATGAAAAGTAAACGAACAAATTAAAACTTTGAAATGGTAATTTCAGGGTTAAATCCTAACATTATACATAACCTTTATTGTTAAATTGTTCTCATCATTTATTTATTTCCTTATTTCATTTCCTCACTGGGCTATTTTTCCCTATTGGAGCCCTTGGGCATATAGCATCTAGCTTTTCCAACTAGGGTTGTAGCTTGACTAATAATAATAATAATAATGATAATTATAATAACCTAGCCTAACCTGACTTAGGGTACCGTGGCTTCATCTCTTTAAACTTATTAACATTATGCTACTTGTATTACAGGGGATACTTAGTAACCTAACCAAGTGGCCTTGGTTACAGTACTCCCTTGACCCCTTGTATCCTTGTATATACTTAACAAATTACTCAACTTAAGCTTTCAAGGTCAAAGACTAATTTATCAGCAGCATGAGTCTATTGTCATTAGTTTGAATGGGGTGGGAGTTACAGTTTGGTAGTTCCAATTAAGAATGTATGATATTTTCATGATTCAATTTTTTATATTAAAAAAAAGCCAGAAGAGAATTTGTTGACATAAGTCTTGTTAAAAACATGCACAGAATTATTGTATCATCTCTGATTCGCCTGACTTTATAGATGCACAGTTTTGGCATGGCGATCTTTTATTATAAATGTAATTACTATGTAGTCTTTGGGTATTTTATAACCTTTTGTGGTGTTGCGTTGAGTTGGGTTATAATTTCAGGTTTTCGCATTTTTTAATAGAAATATAAAAGAATTTTTAAAGTTTTCATTGGTCAAAATGCTACCGAGCTATTTTGTAATGATTTACTGTACCTTGTATTGTAACGAGTTGGCCGAGAAAAGATTAGACTATGCAGGAAGTATGTATTTATGCATAATATTCGCTAACTTTCTAAAGGACTTCTCCTGCTTAATGGAGTAGGCAACGTAGGAAACTTCAGCTGAGACCATAGAAAATTTTTTAAGTCGTGTAATTATTAAACAAGAAATATCTCGGTTAGGCAATATAATCTTAACAGTTTTGGTAAACTGATTGGAGTAGATTTCAAACTCAAAATTCAGATTATCAAAAAGAAAAATATAAGGGCTACAGGAAAATATAATAACAAGCCATCATTGTGCTTTTAGAACCCTTATGATTTAGGTTAGGTTTAGTTGTATCCTTTTCCGTGGGTCGCGATAATCCATGTAGGTTATTTATTCAATTCATGATGGGTGATATGAACTTCTTTGAGGATATGTTGTTCCCCAAAATATAGTAGGTTTTCTGTAATAACAAAATTAAGTAGTTATCATTTTGTGATTTTTCTTGTTGCTTTCTGAAATACATTTGTTCTCTACAAGGTGTTGAGTCAGCACCTGCTAATTTTAGTGCTGATTTAGTATTTAATTTGAGATACTATTTTTGGTACATAGGCTAGTTAGATTATCCTCTTAATTTCATGCCGAGGTGTTTGATACTTAAACCAACGCAGCAGATAACAGGGTCTTATTCTAACAAAACAATTTGAAAGTAAGAATACTGTATCAAGACTTTTAAATGACAATGTAAATGTAGGTAATCATTTGCTTATACAAAAGATGCCAAGATTTTTAATGAAATATGATATATTTGCAAATACATTTAGTATGTTTATCTGCTATTAAATGAGATCTGTGATATTTCTTTTTGTCTTGAGGAAAATTTAGGTAAAAGAGGCTCTAAATAACTGAAATTGGCTTGACCTGAGACTCATAAGCAGTTTATCAAGATGTTTACCGCAATTTTTCAAATAAATCGCTATTTGTTCTCTACGAATGCAAACCCTTGTTCTTTATTATAGAAGTGGAATTACAGCGAAGGCTTGAAATAGAGCAGTTAAACTTTTAACGAGTAGTAAACAACCGGCAGCGTAGTTATGGTGTTGGCCGCATGGGGGCTACAGCACCCCTTCACCTGTCTCTAACCTCAATGGAATTTCAGCTGTCATAGAGTGAACTTGTTCCTCTTGGCTGGAAATATTTTTGGCACTTTGTGCTTTGCATTGAATTAAATTTTTCTTTTTCTTCAGCGTTGTGTTTGTATGTTAGCGTTTTGCTTCATCATGTGGGCATGTCCTGGTATCCCGCCGAAGCCCTGTGGGACATTTATGAGCAAGGTGGAAGTTGATCCGTAATGGTTGTGCCGGGGCCACGTATGATGTGAGGACTCTCCGTGTTGGGAGTAGCCATCCTCCCAGTGGGTGTTCAGCAGGAAGAGGAAGAAGGCCATAGGGATTCTTAGCCTTCGGGGTCTTCCTCGAAGTCCAAGATGTCCCGTCTTGCTGCTGCTTTGCCTGGAACTCTCCCTACGGACTCTTCCCTTGTGACTTCCTCGGGAGGGCAGTCAGGTAAGAGTGATGGTCTTCTTACTTGTGAACAATCTCAGGAGAAGGGAGTCTCTGCTGTTTACCCAAGTAAGGTGTCGTTGCCTCTACTTCTGGGTGATTCTTTCAATCTTTCTTCTTTTGCTTTGTGGAGGATAGGTGCCCTTCAGCTGCTGCAGCCTTCCATGGGTATCCCAGGCTCCTCATTGGAGGAGAAATTCCAACACTTCTTAAAGGAGAAATATTGCCAGCAGGACATCTCCTCGGTGTTGGCTTCTCCTCAGCAGGCAGTACTTGCTCCCATCAGTGCCTTTGCAAGACCTCTCTGACTGCTCCTTACTCCCTTGGGGAACCTCACAACTCTTCAGTGCCCTCCTGCAAGGTTGTTTCTCAGCCTGTGCGTGATCTCTCCTCCCCGGAACAAGATCTTATATCGTCCTCTCGTAAGTGGTCTCCGATAATCTGTTCAAGACCTTCAAGACCCTCTCCCGAGAGATGCCTTCCAGCTAGTCCTTTGCCTAAGCGTCCTACTTCGGCTAGAGCTTTGCCTACGAGAACTTTGGGTCATAGGCCCTCTGCTGTTAGTGCTTCTCCTCATTCTCTGCGCATGGAGAGTTCTCTCTCTTGTAGTCCCTTGCCAGCCTCTAAAAGAGCTAAGTTACGCCCTCCTGGTGCTCCAGCTTCACCCTCATCCCATCTTAAGTCTTTAGTTTCTCACAGATGATGTCGGCTCTCCAGGTTAACCCTGAGGAGAACCTAGCTTTGTAAGAGGATTTGTAGCTTTTCTCATCATTGCAACCAGGACTCTCCTCCTTCATGATCCAGGTAATCTCTATACGATGGTCCATCACCTTAGCGCTATAGGTGCTCATTTCCTCGATGTTCCAAACGGGCTTCTGCAATGCATTCCTACCATTCTTTTTCATCACTTACAGTATCAGTTGGATTTCGCCTTCGCGCTCCAGGCACTCGTCTCCATCATGCTCCTACCGTGTCTCGCCTTGCCTTTGAGCTCTACCTCGCCTCGCTTTCAAGCTCTGCCTCGCCTCGCCTTCAAGCTCTGCCTTGCCTTTGTGATTGCACTCTCATCATCCATCGCACTTCAGTCGTTATTTGATGTCACACTCCAGTCGCACTTCTCGCGGTGCTAGCACTCAGTCTTCATGATCTAGCACTTTTTCTTCATGCTCGTCAACGAGATAAATTGACAAGCGATCCAGGTATCCTTCTCGGAGTCCTTCTCCTTCAACAAAACATTGTTGTTCGGTGGAACCGGAGTCCTCCCCCTGCAAGAGTTAAGGAGGGAAAGGGTAAGTTAACTCCTAATCCTGCCTCTCCTGATATTTCGGATAGTACCCTGTCTTGACAGCCCTCTTGGATCGTCTTGGACCCACGCCATCAGCATTTGTCTGCTACGGTACCTAGACGACTGGCTGGTCCTCAATGACTCTGAAGACACTTCTGAATCACTAAAAGAGATGGATCGAGTTTTGTCGAGATCTGGGGACCTTGGTAAATCGGGAGAGTTCTATCCCCTCTCTGACTCAGGTGCTCTCCTAACTAAGGTTTTCTCGTTGAAAGACAGAATCACTCCTTCATTGTGCTTCTCTCCCCTTCCTCCAACAGCTCCAGCTAACAGCTTGACAATGGCAGGTCTTCAAGAGGATATTCTGTGTCACAGGTTCTAAGGGTGGGGTTCTGGAAGCAACAGACCACCATTACAGTCCATTACCATCGGGATGTGACTTGCAGGACAATGGACACATTTACTTGAGATTCTGCAGTAGCTGCTCAGCAGGTGCTTTAGCTTCCCCGGCTCCTTAATAGGACCAGTATCTGCAGATCAAGGGCTGAAGTTACGTTTTAGTTTGGGATGAAAGTAAAGAGTGACATACCTTCTTTTCCTTTCCATCTTCCCCTCTCTTGGGGTACAGCCTCTTAACTCGCACCAGCTGGACCTGATGGGTGAGCTCATTTTGCTTTCAGCTAAAGTGTGAGTAAATGCCTTTTGAATTTGTTCTTCACATTTCTTACGAGGGGAAATGTGATGAACTAAACAAACAAACTACTTTATCTTATAGGAAGCTTAGTTTAGCCTTGAGTTCAGCATAGGGCAGTATGGCTCCAATCTTTCCTCTCCTCTGCTTTGCACGGGCCGTGAGTACCATTATCCATCTCTTGGTTCTTGAGGTGTAGGATCCCCCAGTTGGTTTTCCAGCCATATAGAATGAGAACTTCTGTCACCTAAGGATGTCTCTTATAGTAAAGACTCATAGTGAGGGTTTGTATTCTCTTCGGAACAAATGACAATTTTTAATTAATTTATATTTTTTCTTAACTATACAATCTTGAGTTCTTTACTCAAACTCTCCTACCATCACCAAGCCGTATTAAGTCCAGGCTGCTATTCCATTGAGATTATAGTTACATAATAATTTAACTTTTTCTTAACTATACAATCTTGAGTTCTTTACTCAAACTCTCCCACTATCACCACCCCGGAATAAGTCCAAGCTGCTATTCAATTGAGGTTATAGTGAACTGAAGGGGTGGCTTTAGCCCCCTCAATCGACAGAGTAACTACCCTGCTAGTTGTTTACACCTCATTAAAAGCTTGTTTAACTCGCGTATTTCCACCTTTCACTATAATTCTACCCTTATAGTATAGAAATCAAGTTTATGTATTTAGTAAAATTAAAAATAATTTATAAAATTTGTCCATTTGTTAGAAGGCTGAATTGAAAAGTCTGGGGAGCCAGGATATGCAAGTTTAGTTTTTCATTAGGTAAAGATGTTTATAAAGAATGGTACATAGTAATAAAAAAATAA
>NC_090749.1:96516546-96576546 GCF_036898095.1 Palaemon carinicauda | reverse complement strand
TTTCGAATGACTCTGAACTGCTGACATTGGCCTTTTTGAATGACTCTGAACTGCTGACATTGGCCTTTTTGATTGACTCTGAACTGCTGACATTGGCCTTTTCGAATGACTCTGAACTACTTATAAAATCCCTTTAATTCCTTTGGTAAAAAGAAAATCCAGTTTCATTCTAGAATGAACTAGAGGGGCTCTCAGTAGAGAGCATACCTTCGCCACGCCAAGTGGTCTTACTTTGCTTTTAACTCCACTGCGTATTTGCGCTTCGATATATTTTCTTCAAAATATAATAGATTTGTCATTGCTTATCCCACATGTCCACCTACTTTCGTTGAAATTGGTCCAGTGGTTTTTGCGTAATGTTCCAAAACAAAAGATAAACTTAACAAAATATTTGCCATTTACTTAAATTTGCAATTATTTTCAAAATACTGCTGCTTGTACATTGGTTTACATAAACAAAAAGGTTACAGATTCAACCTTGGATCATACCCAACATGACTACCGAAGTTTGGTCAAAATCGGTACAGTAGTTTTTGTGTGAAGTTGCTTACAAAAAAAAAAAAAAATAAAATAAACAACAAAATATTTGCCATTTACTTAACTTTGCAATTATTTTTCAAATTACTGCTGCTTGTACATTGGTTTAATTAATCCAAAATGTCACAGATTCATCCTTGGATCATACCCAACCTGCCTACCGAAGTTTGGTCAAAATTGGTACAGTAGTTTTTGTGTGAAGTTGCTTACAAACAAATAAATAAATAAACAAATGTCATGGGTAAATACATACCCTTAGCAAAATCTTTGATTGGCCCAATTTTGACGAAAGCAATAAGACCCACCTTCAAGATACCAATGATTGCCAAGGCCTGGTAGGACGCGATGACTATCAGACCGTCATTGTCTGTGGCGACCTCTAAGTTACCTGAAGTCTCCTTGGTGCAGTAGACCAAGAGTATTGTGACCGTGGTTAACCAGATTGGGGGGGCTCTTTGATGGCATCATCTGAATGTAGAGAACATCCATTAGAAAATTCTCTCTCTCTCTCTCTTTCTCTCTCTCTCTCTCTCTTTCTCTCTCTCTCTCTAAAAAGTCTTAAATAAATGGCGAGTATGTGAGGTTTACTCTCTCTCTCTCTCTCTCTCTCTCTCTCTCTCTCAAAAGTCTTAAACTAAATGGCAAATATGTGAGGTTTACACACACACTCTCTCTCTCTCTCTCTCTCTCTCTCTCTCTCTCTCTCTCAAAAGTCTTAAATAAATGGCGAGTATGTGAGGTTTACTCTCTCTCTCTCTCTCTCTCTCTCTCTCTCTCTCTCTCTCAAAAGTCTTAAATAAATGGCGAGTATGTGAGGTTTACTCTCTCTCTCTCTCTCTCTCTCTCTCTCTCTCTCTCTCTCTCTAAAAAGTCTTAAATAAATGGCGAGTATGTGAGGTTTACTCTCTCTCTCTCTCTCTCTCTCTCTCTCTCTCTCTCTCAAAAGTCTTAAATAAAGGGCGAGTATGTGAGGTTTACTCTCTCTCTCTCTCTCTCTCTCTCTCTCTCTCAAAAGTCTTAAACTAAATGGCAAATATGTGAGGTTTACTCTCTCTCTCTCTCTCTCTCTCTCTCTCTCTCTCTCAAAAGTCTTAAATAAATGGCGAGTATGTGAGGTTTACTCTCTCTCTCTCTCTCTCTCTCTCTCTCTCTCTCTAAAAAGTCTTAAATAAATGGCGAGTATGTGAGGTTTACTCTCTCTCTCTCTCTCTCTCTCTCTCTCTCTCTCTCTCTCTCTCTCTCAAAAGTCTTAACTAAATGGCAAATGTGTAAGGTTTAGAAGAGCTAAGTGTTTTAGGTACCATTCGATTTTTATTGATCTTTTTACTTATAAATGATCCTGATAATTAATTAATAAAAGGCTCTGGCAAGTATTTAATTAAAGAGAATTTATCTACTTCCTTTTAATACTCCTCGTGTCTAGCAATAAACTTCTTATATCTTAGAACTTAAACTTTCAGACAATGTACGTTTTTAACTTTACCTTACCTGAGGAATCCCTTAAGATAAACTTGTTTACGTTTGCTAGGGATGTGTGAAAATGTTGGGTATCATCACGAGTGTTTATCTGATCAAGCGTCTTATAAATTCTAGAATATTAATCAAATTAATTGTCCTAACTGTAACAATCATCAGAGGTGATTAAGAGAATCGAATTTTTGTTAAGAAATCGCCTAAACAAAAAAATAATTCAATTTTTATTTTTATTTGACAGACTTATTTAATTTTATTTTATTTTTAAAAGAATATTTGGACATATCTTTCCTTTAGTTTTCCACGTTTGTCGTCACCAGTCACCAATTAAGACTTTTCCCACGTATGTCGTCACCAGTCACCAATTAAGGAACTAATAGGTTGATATGCACACACACACACACACACACACACACACCGGTCCTGACAGCTTAATTCCAAATATTCATTGTTAACTTGTTCTCATCATTTATTTATTTCCTTATTTCCTTTCCTCACTGGGCTATTTATCCCTATTGGAGCCCTTGGACTTATAGCATCTTGCTTTTCCAATTAGGGCTGTAGCTT
This sequence comes from Palaemon carinicauda, assembly GCF_036898095.1. Taxonomy (NCBI): domain Eukaryota; kingdom Metazoa; phylum Arthropoda; class Malacostraca; order Decapoda; family Palaemonidae; genus Palaemon; species Palaemon carinicauda. The sequence goes on along the minus strand of NC_090749.1, from coordinate 96,573,969 downwards.
GGCTAGTAATAACACACACACACACACACAGCACACACCAGTCTGACAGCTTAATTCCAAATATTTATTGTTAACTTGTTCTCATCATTTATTGATTTCCATATTTCCTTCCCTTACTGGGCTATTTTTCCCTTTTGGAGCCCTTGGGCTTATAGCATCTTGCTTTTCCAATTAGGGTTGGAGCTTGGCTAGTAATAATAATAATAATAATAATAATAATAATAATAATAGTGGATGAACCCCCTGGTGTGGTAAAACTCCCATAAGAAGTCGCTTAATACACAAACTCAGATAGCTCATGAGTAGGTTGTCGAACACCCCTACACACACTATCATTCACTCTTAGCTTGTACGCACGTTCCTTCTATATGGTTAGTATGGCTTCTTCCTTCCTGATAATATTTCAACATTAAAACGGCCGTAACACAACATTCAGGACCACATTCATCCTTATTCAAGAATGAATACGATCGAAAAATTTTTTTTTCGTTTTTCCTTCTAATACCACTTAACATTTTAATTATAAACAAAAGTTTGATATATATATATATATATATATATGTATATATATATATATATGTATATATATATATATATATATATGTATATATATATATATATATATATATCTAAAACTCAATTAAACAAGTATTAATTAAGCACTAAACAATCAACAAATCAAATAAAACTGGACCGCTATATCAGTATCACCTTTATACAATTGCTTGTCCAGTCCTACCACAGGGGAAGTCTCTTTAACACTGGGCAGGTCTACAAGTCACTGACCCAGTGCTGCCTAAAGTCATCCTGGTTCTTAGGATGGTCTTGGAAGGCCCTTCCCTCTTCCCCTGGATACTGATGGGGGGTGAGGGGGTCAGAAGGAAAGACATACACAGGGCGTAGGACTTGTATCAGTGTCCTACATTCGTTCCGAAGCATGGGGGCTGTTGGGTCGTGGTTGCAAAACTGGGACAGGTATCGAGACTAGGAGGTAATTAGAGAGAAGGAGAGGTAGAGTTATATTAGTAGATTAGTAAATAGAGAGAGAGAGAGAGAGAGAGAGAGAGAGAGAGAGAGAGAGATCTACAATGATATTTTTTGTCTTCTGGATCTAATATTAAAGGGAACCTTTTACATATATATTTACATTTTGTTTTATTCTAACTAGTCTTGACTCTCTCTCTCTCTCTCTCTCTCTCTCTCTCTCTCTCTCTCTCTCTTTGTATAACCTTTCAGAACGTATCTCTTAGAGACTGGATAAATTCGAAGGAATAAGGAAATTTTCTTTGTAAGTCAAGACCATTTTCTCTCGCTTTCACCACATACAATACCTTCATTCTTCTCCAATTAGTTTTGAACCAAATCTCATAGAAATACTTTAAGTTTTGTAAATCACAGAAATACTTAAATTTTGTAAAATATCGCGATATTTTATAGCATCATTGTTAATTATCTGTGTCGGCATAGAGTTGATTAATATGTATAATTTTTGTATAAGTATTTAATGATTACACAAACCAGGACAAGTGTAACACTGTGGGTGAAATTGAAATTAGATAGTTATTTGATACAGTCAGTAATCAATCTGAAATTACTTCCTTTAGCCAAGAAGAATCTAAAACTGTTAGTCGAATTAGTCTGGATTTCAGTTATGGTAGTAACAGTATAATTAGTAATGAGATTATTCAATTTCATACTAGTGATTAAATATTATTCAACCTATGCTGGTCATGTTCTCTTATAATTGAATTGTAGGGCTATTCAATCACTCATAATGGTTAATTATCTTGCATTTATGGTTGTGGTGGTCTGTGGTAACGTCCTTGACTGGTAATCGCAAGACTCGGGTTCAAGTCCCTCTCAAAATTTCTTGTTCCTTTGGTCGCTGCAACCTCACCATCCTTGTGAGCTAAAGATGGGCGTTGGGGAGCCTATATGTCTATCTGCTAATTCATCAGCAGCCATTCCCTGTCCCTCCTTGGTCCTAGCTTGGGTGGAGAGGGGACTTGGGCGCCGATCATATGTATATATGGTCAGTCTCTAGGGCATTGTTCTGCTTGCTAGGGCATGCCACTGTCCCCTGCCTCTGCCATTCATGAGCGGCCTTTAAAGCTTAACCAGAATAAGGGTTTGTTGTAATGACTTTAGAGATGAACAATTTTAGTTGTGATTTCCATATATGATTACCTTCTTTCTTTCTTCATTTCTTCTACCTTGATGTCCAACCTCTTAAAATAAACTTTTCCTTATTCCACTTGCTCGCTGATTGGCCCTCCCAGACCCCTTTCACAAATGGTAAAAATTTATAAATCTAACCCATAAGGAATATTCATTCCTAAGTGTCTACTTTTTATAGCTTTTTTGTAGTTTATATATGTCATATCTTTTTATTTTGATACTCTTTTTAAAATATTGTTGATTTTTTCTCATATAGTTTATTTATTTCCTTATTTCCTTTCCTCACTAGGCTATTTTTTCCTATTGGAGCCCTTGGGCTTATAGCATCTTGCTTTTCCAACTAGGGTTGTATCTTAGCTAATGATGATAATAATATTTCCTTTCCTCACTGGGCTATTTTTCCCTATTGGAGATCTTGGGCTTATAGCATCTTGGTTTTTCAACTAGGGTTGTAGCTTACCTAATAATGATATTTCCTTTCCTCACTAGGCTATTTTTCCCTATTGGAGCCCTTGGGATAGCATCTTGCTTTTCCAACTAGGGTTGTAGCTTAGCTAATAATAATATTTCCTTTCCTCACTGGGCTATTTTTCCCTATTGGAGCCCTTGGGCTTATAGCATCTTGCTTTTCTAACTAGGGTTGTAGCTTAGCTAATGATAATAATAATATTTCATTTCCTCACTGGGCTATTTTTCCTTATTGGAGCTCTTGGGCTTATAGCATCTTGCTTTTCCAACTAGGTTTGTAGCTTAGCTAATGATAATAATAATATTTCCTTTCCTCACTGGGCTATTTTTCTTTATTGGAGCCCTTGGGCTTATAGCATCTTGCTTTTCTAACTAAGGTTGTAGCTTAGCTAATGATAATAATAATATTTCCTTTCCTCACTGGGCTATTTTTCCCTATTGGAGCATTTGGGCTTATAGCATCTTGCTTTTCCAACTAGCGTTGTAGCTCAGCTAATGATAATAATATTATTTCCTTTCCTTACTGGGCTATTTTTCTTTATTGGAGCCCTTGGGCTTATAGCATCTGGCTTTTCCAACTAGGGTTGTAGCTTAGCTAAAAATTATATTTCCTTTCCTCACTGGGCTATTTTTCCCTATTGGAGCCCTTGGGTTTATGGCATCTTGCTTATCCAACTAGGGTTGTAGCTTAGCTAATGATAATAATAATATTTCATTTCCTCACTGGGCTATTTTTCCCTATTGGAGCTCATGGGCTTATAGCATCTTCTTTTTCCAACTAGGGTTGTAGCTTAGCTAATAATAATATTTCCTTTCCTCACTGGGCTATTCTTCCCTATTGGAGCTCTTAAGCTTATAGCATCTTGCTTTTCCAACTAGGGTTGTAGCTCAGCTAATGATGATAATAATATTTTTTTTCCTCACCGGGCTATTTTTCCTAATTGGAACCCTTTGGCTTATAGCATCTTGCTTTTCTAACTAAGGTTGTAGCTTAGCTAATGATAATAATAATATTTCCTTTCCTCACTAGGCTATTTTTACCTATTGGAGCCCTTGGGCTTATAGCATCTTGCTTTTCCAACTAGGGTTGTAGCTTAGCTAATAATATTTCCTTCCCTCACTGGGCTATTTTTCCTTATTGGGGCCCTTGGGGTTATAGCATCTTGCTTTTCCAAGTAGGGTTGTAACTTAGCTAATAATAATGATAATAATAATAATAATAATAATAATTACTACTACTACTACTACTACTACTACTACTACTACTACTACTAATAATAATAATAATAATAATAATAATGCGGTAGTTTTGTCTCTAATAAAAAAAGGTAAAAGTCGTGACCAGAATTACGTGAAGAAACTTCCAAGGCGATGGCCATGGTTAGTGAAAAAGTTAGCTATGGGTCATATTTCAACTTGGGTGGGTATAATTTGAGGAAAGTGTCCCTTCAAATCGTGAGTAATTATGATTTTTTTTGTACGCACGAACTACGCAGAGATACGGAGGAATTATTAATAGAGAGAGAGAGAGAGAGAGAGAGAGAGAGAGAGAGAGAGAGAGAGAGAGAGATGTGTGTGTGTGTGTGTGTGTGTCCAAGTAGTTTTCATTGCCTTTTTAAATACAGTAGGAAGCAGTAGGAAGATTTACAATATTGATAGCAGAATTATTAATTGGGAAGGAGAGAGAGAGAGAGAGAGAGAGAGAGAGAGAGAGAGAGTCCAAGTACTTTTCATTGCCTTTTCAAATACAGTAGGAAGCAGTAGGAAGATTTACAATATTGATAGCAGAGTTATTAATCGGGAAGGAGAGAGAGAGAGAGAGAGAGAGAGAGAGAGAGAGAGAGAGAGAGAGAGAGAGAGAGAGAGAGAGGAGAGGAGAGAGAGAGAGAGAGTGCACGTAGTTTTCCTCGCTTTTTTAAACATACAGTGGTTAGATTGACGACAATATTGATAGCAGAATTATTACTTGGGAAGGAGAGAGAGAGAGAGAGAGAGAGAGAGAGAGAGAGGAGAGAGAGAGAGAGAGAGAGAGAGAGAGAGAGAGAGGGTCCATGTAGTTTTCCTTGTTTTTTTTTAAACACTGAGGCAGATTTACGATTATATTAATAGCATGTCTTGCTGCCTAGCCGATGTTTACTGTAAGCACTTTAGCATCAGCTTCAAATCGTGCCTCCAGGATAACTACACTGATGGAATATTGCTATTAAGAACTTTGTGTGTTGAGTAGAATTTCTTCTTACATTCTCCACAAGTGAAATTTTATTCTATATTGTTCCTTTTTCAAATAAACACAAATAGCCTGATATATTTGAAAGTTTTATTCCTGTCGTTACCAAATTATTGAATGATCTTCCCAATTGAATAGTTTAGTCGGTGGAACTAAGGATTTTGATGGCCTGGTGATAGCGTCCCTGCCTGGTGATTGCCAGACTAGGCTTCGAGTCCCGCTCAAACTCGTTAGTTCCTTTGGACGTTGCAACATCGCCGTCCTTGTGAGCTTAGGAGCGGGGGAGGGGGAGCCTATAGGTCTATCTGTTGAGTCACCAGCAGCCATTGCCTGGCCATCCTTGGTCCTAGCTTGTGTGGAGAGGGGGCTTGGGCGCTGATCATATGTAATATGGTTAGTCTCTCGGGCGTTGTCCTGCTTGATAGGGCTAAGTCACTGCCCCTTGCATCTGCCATTCATGAGTGACCTTTAAACCTCTAAGTGCAAATTCGGTGCAATTGATTTCTGATGAGCAATACTTGTCCTTCGCCTTAGAGGATTAGACTGGGTAAGGTCTGTTTGGGGTGCAGATATCTATGGTTATTATTATTATTATTATTACTAGCCAAGCTACAACCCTAGTTGGAAAAGCAAGATGCTATAAGCCCAAGGGCTCCAATAGGGAAAAATAGCCCAGTGAGGAAAGGAAATAAGGAAATAAATAAATGATGAGAAAAAGTTAACAATAAATCATTCTAGAAACAGTGAGAACGTCAAAACAGATATGTCCTATATAAACTATTAACAACGTCAAAAACAGATATGTCATATGTAAACTATAAAAGGACTCGTGTCAGCCTGGTCAACATGAAAAGATTTGCTGCAAGTTTGAACTTTTGAAGTTCTACTGCTTCAACTACCCGATTAGGAAGATCATTCCACAGCTTGGTAACAGCTGGAATAAAACATCTAGAATATATCTTCGGATAGTCGTTTCCCTGGGGTTGGAACCCCGTGATACCTGACGGTAAGTCTCTTGTAATATCAATCGCAGAAATATTATACTGTAGAAAGTTGCCCGAGGGAACTTCCATCAGGACGATATGGCTATCTCACCCAAAAATAGTTTTCCTACGACAAAATCCCTTTGTTTTCTGGTCACACTTAACGCGGACAGCTTTGGCGCCCTTAGATGTCAGGATGCCAGAAAACTCCAAATTAATCAAAAACACCTTTGTTCCGTAACCCAATACAAACCATTGCTATTTCCATGGGGTAACATTTGGCGGAGCTGAATGACGAGCCATTAAAATTAAACGAGGGTTAACTACCCCCTTGCTAATTAGCAGGGGGTAGGGAAGGGGTAGCTAGCTACCCCTTCCCCCCCTCACCCCTTCCCCCCTCACACACTGTGAATAGCTCAATTCACTTTTGGCTCGGGTGATGATCAGACGTCTCTGCTCTCACCCTCGCTTGACAGCCTTTAAATTCTGCTTTCTCTTTATCTAGTGTGTGTGAAGTTGGCCTCGACTCTACGATGCGTACTTGCCCTGGAGTTCCTAAGCGTTCATGTGGGACGTTTATGTCCTCTTTGGAGACGGACCCTCACGCCCTTTGCCCCCTTTGCCGAGGTCAACGGTGTGACAGGGAGAATGTGTGCAGTGAGTGCAGGGAGTGGCCTGCCTCCCAGTGGGAGAAGTTCGGCCGTAGACGCAAGAAGAAGCCCAAGAGAGACCGATCTCCTTCGAAGGTGACTTTGAAGAAGGAGGTCTCTAGGGTTTCTCCTTGCGCCGCCCGAACCTCCTCCGAAGGTCTCCCTCGTCCGGCTTCACCTGTGAAACCGCCGAGTGAGATTGCAGGTCCTAGTGGTTTTTGCCAACCTCGTGGTGGTGGAGAGGGCGTGGCCTCCCTTAGCGAGGTTGTTCCCTCTCCTCCCCCGGGGGAGGATTTATTATATTTTGATGAATTCGACTGCACTGTTTCTAATCATGGTTTGTTTCAGCTTTGAGCTTCCTTGGGGCTTAAGGGCACTCCCTCCAAGGAAGGCCTGTTTGACTTGTTGCAGCTGGGGGCTGCAGTCAAACAGTCACCGGTAATGCCGGAGGTTTTTCCTTCGGACATTGTCGATACTGTGTTGTCTGCCCCTTCTGACGTGGCAAGTCTAACCCTTGATCCTGCTGCCTCGGATGTTGCTGAAGTCCCATCTCTCCCTTCCGCACAGCCTTCGGAGGGAAGGGTGGGGCCTCCGGTCTCTCCTGCGAGCTCGTCTCCCCCTCGGGGTAGCGCGCTTTCAGAGACCCCTCTTCGAAGGACCGATGACCCTGACTCCTTACCCAGGGGTCGCATTCGTCGTAAGGCCCGTAGGCCTCTGCGAGAGAGGGGGCTCCCTTCTCCCTATCAAGGGGTGAAGAGGCGCCTCTTTGGGTCTCCTTCTCCTCCACCTGCGGAGGAACTTCCTCGTCAGGAGAAGGTCATACCTGCAACATCTCTTGACCTCTCTGCGGATCGTTCACGATCCCCTTCTCCTGCCAAGTCTTCAGTGCTGCCGTCACCTGTAATCCTACAGGCACCGTCTCCTTCGGGGGAAAAGGACTCTGGGGTTAAGTCCCTGGCCATTGTGCGCGCACCTGCGCGCTTGCGCGCTTGCGTGCAGTTGAGCGCAGATCTTCGTCTCTTCAACCATCACCTGTTCTCCAGCAATCTCCTGTTCGCCAGCGCTCTCCAACGCGCCAGCGATCTCCTGTTCGCCAGCGCTCTCCAACGCGCCAGCGATCTCCTGTGCGCCAGCGCTCTCCAACGCGCCAGCGATCTCCTGTGCGCCAGCGCTCTCCAACGCGCCAGCGATCTCCTGTGCGCCAGCGCTCTCCAACGCGCCAGCGATCTCCTGTGCGCCGGCGCTCTCCTGCTCGCCAGCACGCCCCTGGGCGAGCTCTTCATCTTGAGGATGGTCAATGCTCACCAACGCGCCAGCGATCTCCTTCTCGCCAGCGCCTTTCTGGGCGCGCTCTTCAGCCTGTGAAGAACCAGCGCTCCCCAACGCTCCAGCGATCTCCTGCGCACCAGCGCTCTCTCGCGCGCCAGCTCTCTCCTGGACATCCAGAGAAGGGGCAACGACTTCCAACGCGCCAGCGATCTCCTTCTCGCCAGAGCTCCACTGCTCGCCAGCTCTCCTTAGGGCACCCTCACCCTGAGAAGCAACAACTTCCTGATGGGCGCGCTGCTCACCATCACTCGCCTGTGCGCGCGCGCAAGCACTCACTAGTGCCTGTGCCTGTTGCACGCCCTGTGCGCCCACGCTCGCCAGCGCCCTCTAGATCTTCGGACTCAGACGTTCGCAAGGGTTCGCCCTTGTCTCGCACGTCGATTCTTGCGCTTCCAGTTGCCCCTGTGCGCCCTTCGATTTCTGAGCGCCTCTTAAGTTTGGCGCACTCACGCCCACGATCTCCTTCAGCTCGCCCTTCACGCCAACACGCTGTGGGTCCTGCGGGCGGTAAAGAAGGGGCCTCTCCTACATGCGCCCCGATCGCCGACAGATCTGCGCGCCACCAGTTGAGGGAGACTAAGTCTTCTAGGAGACATCTTTCTCCCTCCCACCATCACCAGCGCTCCCCCAAGAGGTCGCGCGGTCGCTCGCCAGCTCCTTCTGTGGAGTTTTCTCCTGCGCATTCATATGCACGCTCTCCTGATCGATCTCGTGCATACCCTCCTGCGCGCCATTCTCCTGCGCGCCATTCACCTGCGCGCTCCTACATGCATGCACCTGCGCATGCGCGCCATCACTCGCGGCCCTATGACCACCTTTCCCCTTCGCGTGAACGCTCGCCTACAGGTCGCTCGCCTACAGGTCGCTCACCTACGGTGGGTCATTCGGACCGCAAGGATCCTCGGCAGGATGCTCCTCCTGGGAGGCGTTCCCAGGATTCACCTCCGCACAAGAGGAGGATAACGGCAGAACAAGGAAAATCAGCAGAGAGGTCTAGGCAGTCTTTTTCTTTTCAGGAAGGCCTCGTGGTGACCACTCCTAAGGGTCGCGAGATCCCCTTTTCTCCAGCGGGGATTGCTGACACAGCGTCAGTTACCCGTCTACCTTGGTTCCGCCACATGATCAAGGCTGTGGTCCAGGCTATCAAGCCTTCCAGCACTGATCAGAGGCGGGACCCTGGGATGGGTTCTCCACCGTTGAAGAAAAGGAAAGGAGTGGGCTTCGTGGTAACTCCTCCCCAGGAAAAGCTGGTCTCCAGGAACCCCGTCAGGCGGACCCCTTCACCTTCTCCAACCTCTGCAGCTCCACCCCCTCCTGTAGATGAGTTTATCTCGTCCTCGGGGGACTCCTCTGACTCGGAGAATTCTTCCTTGGCACCAAGGGGGGAATTTTCTCCGGATAGGGGAGAGGTCGCACGGGAAGAGGTTCCTCCTCGGGTGTCGGTGTTGGAGTCCTATTTTCCTTCCAGGAGGGAATCGAAGGACACCAAGACTGTTCCGAAATCTTCGTCGAAGATTCGTCAAGAACCAGCAATTCCTAGGGAGGACGTCCACGTTTCTCCCCAAGAAGACCTCTTGGGGATGGGAGACTTAGCTGCCAGTCCACCAAAAGGAGAACACAGCGAGTCAGAACACGCGTTCTGGCAGGTCCTTGGTTTGATGAGGGAGCTCAACAAAATCAAGGACCCGGAGATAGCCCCTCGTGAGGGGAAAGACACCGTGCTTGACGAGGTCTTTGGTGTCCAGAAGCCCCCCAAGACTAGTGCAGCTTTGCCCTGGTCTAAAGGGGTGAAAGGCGCCAGGGACAAAGTCAAAGCTCAGCTCTCCGGTCTGGCCTCCTCAGGACGTTCTTCTGCCGGGTTTAGACTCCTCCCTCCTCCTCTAGTCCAACAGAGGAGGTATTTCGAGATCGACGGGGAGTCTTGCATGTCTCTTCCACTCCATCATTCTGTGGAGGAACTAGCTAAGGGAACTTCTTTCGAGAAGCTCTCGACCCGACAGGTGACGTTTGCGGCGTCAGAGACCCAAAACCTGGAGAAAGTCGCTAAGAGTGCCATGCAGGCAACTTCGTGGCTTGATCTCTGGCTTGGGTCTTTGGGCATCCTATTGCGATCTGAGGATCTGTCCAAGGAGAGCAATAGGAAGGCCTTGGAGACCTTCCTCCTCTCGGGCACTCGCTCTATTGAGTTTCTAGCTCACCAGGTCACTAACCTATGGGCTAACTTGATCCTCAAAAGACGCGATTCAGTGTCCGAGAGGTTCCATCCGAAGGTCCCCACCGCAGACGTCAACAGGCTCAGACACTCCTCTATTTTTGGAGGGGAGTTACTGGAGCCTCGTGACATGGAGCAGTCAGCTGAGAGGTGGAGGAGGTCGAACCAGGACTCTCTCCTCCAAAGGGCCCTGACATCTCGGCCCTATAAACCTCCAGCCCCTCCACAACAACGTCAACAGCAGCCTCGCAGAACACCTAAGCAGGCTCCGGCAGCTAAGGCAAGCGTGTCTAAGCCGCGGTCCTTTCAGCCGAAAGACAAGAGACGCGGCAAGTCCTCTAAGGGAGGTAGAACTCCTAGAGGAAGCGGCAAAGGTCGCAAACACTAGGAGTGGCAATCCCCCCGCGTGTCCACCTGTGGGGGGATGCCTAAGAAGTTGCGTGCAGAGGTGGCAGCAACTCGGGGCCGACCCTTGGACGTTCTCTGTGATCGGCCAAGGGTATCGCGTCCAGTTCACAACATCTCTACCTCCCCTGACAGCGAATCCAGTGTCGTTGAACTCCTATGCCTTGGGATCGGCAAAGGGGATGGCCCTCCGGGCAGAAGTCGAGACCATGCTCAAGAAGGATGCTCTCCAAGAGGTCGACGACAGCTCCCCAGGCTTCTTCAGTTGACTCTTTCTTGTAAAGAAGGCGTCTGGAGGCTGGAGACCGGTCATCGACCTCTCAGCACTGAACAAGTTTGTCATACAGACTCGGTTCAGTATGGAGACAGCGGACACGGTCAGACTTGCAGTGAGACCACAAGACTTTATGTGCACTCTGGATTTGAAGGACGCGTACTTCCAGATCCCCATCCATCCGTCTTCCAGGAAGTACTTAAGATTCGGCCTAGACGGCAAGACCTACCAGTTCAAGGTGCTGTGTTTCGGTCTCTCCACAGCACCCCAGGTGTTCACCAAGGTGTTCACTCTGATCTCGTCGTGGGCTCACAGGAACGGCATCCGTCTCCTTCGTTATCTGGACGACTGGCTGATCCTGGCAGACTCGGAGTCGACCCTTCTGCGTCACCGGGACAGGCTTCTGGAAGTTTGCCAAGATCTAGGGATCTTGGTAAATCTCGAGAAGTCCTCTCTGCGCCCTACGAAGAAACTGGTATATCTAGGCATGAAACTAGACACGATTCTCCACAAAGCCTTTCCATCAGACGAAAGGATAGCAAGGCTGAGGAAGGTAGCAGAACCTTTCCTCAGACGAGAAGAGCTTCCGGCCCAACTGTGGTTACGTCTCTTAGGCCATCTATCATCTTTGGTCCGTCTGGTTCCAAACGGCCGCCTCAGGATGAGATCCCTTCAGTGGCGGCTGAAGTCGCGATGGAATCAGGGAAACGATTCCCCGGACTTCCTAGTTCCCATAGGACCTTCGGAACGGACGGACCTTCGATGGTGGCTGGACGACGAGAACCTACGGAAGGGAGCAGATCTCCTCGTCCTCCCCCCAGATTTGACTCTGTTTACGGATGCGTCAAATCTAGGGTGGGGGGCCCACATTCTGAACCAAAGGGCCTCAGGCCTTTGGTCAGAATCGGAAAGGTGCCTCCACATCAACTTGCTAGAATTGAAGGCCGTTTTTCTGGCTCTTCAACAGTTCCAACAAACCCTGGCGGGCCACTCCGTGGTGGTGATGAGCGACAACACCACGGTAGTGGCTTATATCAACAAGCAGGGAGGTACTTTCTCGCAACAGCTATCCCATCTTGCAGTAGAGATTCTGAGATGGTCCGAGACCCGCTCGATCTCACTAACAGCTCGCTTCATTCCTGGCAAGAGGAATGTCCTCGCCGACAGCCTCAGCAGGGCGACGCAGATAGTGAGTACCGAGTGGTCCTTGGACCCTCAGATAGCCAACAAAGTCCTGACTTTGTGGGGCTCTCCGACTGTAGATCTGTTTGCGACAGCCTTGAATTTCAGGCTGCCCCTTTACTGCTCTCCAGTCCCGGACCCCAAGGCTTTCTGGCAGGATGCCTTTCAACACAGGTGGGACAACATGGACGTTTACGCCTTCCCACCTTTTTGTCTGATGAGAAGGGTGCTCAACAAGACCAATCTATCGGTCAACCTTTCCATGACTCTCATAGCTCCGCTATGGCATCATGCGGAATGGTTCCCAGATCTTCTGCGGCTCCTAACGGAACCCCCAAGAGAACTCCCTCCACGTCACGAGCTACTCAGACAACCACATTGCAACATCTTCCACAAGGCCGTAGCTTCGCTTCGGCTTCACGCCTGGAGACTATCCAGCGACTCCTCACGGAGAGAGGATTTTCTCAGCAGGTTGCGGACAGGATGTCTCGGCACCTGCGAGAGTCCTCGGCCAACGTCTACCAGGCGAAGTGGAAAGTCTTTTGTGGTTGGTGTCGTGGAAGGGGTCTCTCTCCGCTCGATGCCTCTATTCCAACAATAGCGGAGTTCCTTGTTTATCTTCGGGAGGAAATGCGCCTTTCGGTCTCGGCCGTGAAAGGTTATCGCTCAGCCTTAAGCTTAGCCTTCAGGCTGAAAGGAGTGGATATTTCCTCTTCGTTGGAACTTTCTCTACTCATACGCAACTACGAACTTACTTGCCCCCAGTCGGAAGTCAGACCCCCTCCTTGGAACGTGGTTCAAGTGCTTAGGGCTCTGAAAAGAGCTCCCTTTGAACCATTACGCCAGGCGTCTGATCGCCACCTAACGTGGAAGACGGCGTTCCTACTCGCGTTGGCCTCGGCCAAACGAGTAAGCGAACTTCATGGTCTCTCCTACGACGTTGCCCATTCAAGGGGATGGGGGGAGGTAACGTTCAGGTTCGTCCCTGAGTTCATTGCTAAGACTCAAAACCCTGGGGTGTCAGATCCAAGATTCGACTCCTTCAAGGTAACGAGTCTACGTTCTGTAACAAATGACCCAGATCATCTGTTACTGTGCCCAGTCAGGAGTCTGAGGCGCTACCTCAAGAGAACGGCTGCAGCCCGTCCTCATGTGCAAGCTTTGTTTGTGAGCACAGGGAGGACAAAGAGGAGGGTCACCAAGAACTCCATCTCTTCATGGATTCGCAAGGTGATAAGCAGCACCTTGAATCCCGACTCTCCTCCGTCACGTCGTCCCAGAGCTCATGATGTCAGGGGTGTTGCTACTTCCCTGGCCTTCAAGAGGAACTTCTCTGTGACGCAGGTTTTACAAGCTGGGGTCTGGAAACGTCAGACGACGTTCACAGCCCACTACCTGCAGGACGTGACCCACAGGAACCTCGATACGTTTTCTATCGGTCCTGTGGTGGCTGCACAACAGCTGGTCTAACCTCAGGCTCCTTATTGGACAAGTAGCAGAAGGTTGAGGGCATTGTTACCCGGTTTTAGTCTGCGTGAATGAAAGAGTATGTCTGGCCCTTACTTCTTTCTTCATTCTCCCCTCCCTTGGGAATAGCAGCATCCAGGCCTTTGCACAGCTGACCTCAACCTCTGCAGGTAAACCATGCTTCCTTGTGCTCCTAGTATTAGCTTTAATACTGTCGCGTCCCCCATACCCTGACGAGGTGGTATTGGGTACGTCCTAGCCTAGGGTTCCACATAAGGAACCCCAGGTCAACTTCCTAGGACGAGTCACGTTATTCTCCTTCACACACATCCTTGTAGGCCGCACGATGGTCAAACATGACAGCGTGCGAGGGTTAGGGACTCCCGTTCCTTGAGTTCTACAACTCGGAATTGGAGTCCCCGGGTAAAGCCGAAGCCAGAAGGCTGGGGACTTTCCGCCCTTCCTAAGGGTAAGTCACCCCATGGAAATAGCAATGGTTTGTATTGGGTTACGGAACAAATGACAAATTTCGTAGATAATTTGTATTTTTCCTACCATACAAACCTTTGCTATTTACGCAAATGTTACCCGCCAGCCCTGACCCCCAAGTCAAGTCCTACATTTAAGTGAATTGAGCTATTCACAGTGTGTGAGGGGGGAAGGGGTAGCTAGCTACCCCTTCCCTACCCCCTGCTAATTAGCAAGGGGGTAGTTAACCCTCGTTTAATTTTAATGGCTCGTCATTCAGCTCCGCCAAATGTTACCCCATGGAAATAGCAAAGGTTTGTATGGTAGGAAAAATACAAATTATCTACGAAATTTGTCATATTTATAAATAACGTTTATTGAGTAAAACTAATCATTTTGAGTTGTCAAAAAATATCACCACACTTAACGAGATTGCAATTGTTGGCATGAGTAATTATTTCTGTTATAACCACAAAGAATAATTATTATTCTTATTTGTTAATTGTAATTAACACTTTTGTGTTTTAACCATCTAAAGGTTTTTTATCACTTGTATCAATGATTAGTAGTTCGTGGCTACTTTTATTTTCACATCCAAAGTTTTGGAACATCTTGAATTCATCCTACAATCAATTTTTTTTCCGTCTTAAACAGTTAATACAGTACAATTGTTAATTTCTGTTTTAAACAGTTAATATAGGTAGGAGATTGGCCAGGGCACCATCCACCCGTTGAGATTCTACTGCTAAAGAGTTATTGGGTCTTTTGAATGGCCAGACAGTACTGCATTGGATTCCTCTCTGGTTACAGCTCATTTTGTCTTTGCCAACATATACACCGAAGAGTATGGCCTATTCTTACCACATTCTCATGTGTCCTCATACACCTGACAATATTAAGATTACCAAATAATTCTTCTTTGCTCAAGGGGTTAACTAATGCAGTGTAATTGTTCAGTGGCTACTTTCCTCTTGGTAAGGACAGAATAGAGACTTCAGCTATGGTAAGCAGCTCTTTTAGGAGGACAATACAAAATCAAATAATTGTTCTCTAGTCTTGGGTAGTGCCATACCTCTGTACCATGGCCTTCCACTGTCTTGGATTAGAGTTCTCTTGCTTGAGGGGACTGTACACTCAGGCATGCTGTTCAATCTTATTTCTCTTCCTCTTGTTTTTTGAAGTTTTTATAGTTTATATATGAAAGATATATAAAATATTTTAATTGTTCATTACTTCTCTCTTAGTTTATTTTTTTCCTGGTTTCCTTTCCTCACTGGGCTATTTTTCCCTGTTGTACAGGGTGCTCCAAGGACAGTAGTATGAAGAGAAATGGTATGTGGGGAGGGGCGGTATGTACTGGTATTATACCCAACACGGAGTTGTTTTGGTACGTTGCTTCCTCTAGTACTCAGTCTCGTAAGAGACGGAGCACTTGCTCCTTCATCATAAGCTGGTTGCCACCCTCCCCATTTTCCTTCTTCTGAGGGTTCCAGAAGTCTTATTGGTAGATGACATACCAGCGGCTGGATTGTAGGTGATCATATGTCCGCTTACCGTGTGAGACATTCTTGTCTCCTAGTCCTAGCTGACCAGTCTTACAGAGACTGGTTAAAGGTTATACCACCTTGAAAAAATACCTCTTCTCGTCTGATCAGCAAAGTAAAGTAACATTTGACCTGGTTATTGCATAGATAGGTGACCTCCTGGTGATATCGGATGCTGTTAGACTCCAAAATTTATTATGCTTCAAGGAATGGAATGTTCAAGTCAAGAAGCCTGGGTCACACTTCTGTTTGGCACTGTGCTGACATAGTGTGATTGTTTTAGCTCACAATTTTCCGGTGCTCTAAGGCCGATCTTCAGCATGGAATCCCCTCACACTTCAGGATTGGATAATGACGAGAAACCTTTCTACTAATCCTTATGTTTCAGTCGAGGTAGGTAACCTCAATTTGCATGCGCTCAACGGTCATCAAAATTCCTCATCGCATACAGGGTTTTCCCTCAGGAAGTAGTTTCAGCTCTTCCTACAGGTAACGGGGAGGAAGGTCACTGCCCTTTTCCAATATCCTCGGCGTTCGACTAAGGGAACTAAGCCTTATGCCCTCACCTTCTCGTGTCGCCTCCTCTCCTTTTGTGGTTTTCTTTCTTTTTGCTTGTTGCTGGGCCTTGGGATGTACACCCTTGAAGATCAAGACCAATAATCACCAAGGCATAGGACAAGTGATCGGGGCAATTCTCAAGGGACATTGACCACTCCTCTGCATGGTTTCGTGGGAGGACCAGCATTGTACCAAATTTCTTCTCTTCCCAGGAAAGGGTTTATGGATGAAGTACAGGAACTCACGCTCCTTCTTAGTGCTAATTTCTTGTGAAGCTAAGCACAGCCACTGCTTGTCAGGACATTACTAGCTGTCCTTGTCATACTCCTACTTCCTGTGTGAGGTTCCATGTTAGACCAAGCACAAGCTACAGGTCAAGACATTGGCAGCTTTCCTTGTCCCTTTCCTACAATGGGACCTTCTTGGGACTCTTCAGTGACAACAAGCATTCAGGAAGTACCAACAGCATTTCCAATTGGGAAGATGATCCTAGTACATTGCCTTTAAAGTGAGTTGAGAGCTTCGTACCGGGAATACTGTACTTTCGTTCTCAGGAATACGTTTTGCCGCTGGATTAGTCCGGATGTTGACAGTGCCCTGATCCCTCTCCTAACTAGCGATATTCGCAGGACACTTGGTGACTACCATGTTTCGAAGAATATCGAGAGAATTACCCGAGTACCAAAAACATTCATACTTTGGAAGATGATTTCAGTACATTGCTGCCTCATACACAAGGCAAGATGTTTTGTATTTGGAACATCTTCCCAGAGAGTAAGTTTTGATATGTGGTACAGGTGGTCTCACACCTACTATCACTGCTTTGTCTTATATGAAACTGACCATGCGTACCCTTCTGCTGGATGGTAGCCTCTATCCTTATCCTCTTCCCTTTTCAGAGGATTTCAGAGACGACAACCCAGCAGAAGGAGCGAGGTGGAGCTTACGGTCAGGGAGCAATGAGAGCGTATTGGCGTTGGCAGACTGCTTCGTCCCAACTGACTATACCATGACATGATCCCCACGTGCACGATCACAGCACACATGATCTCGATTCAGGCCTTGTAAATCGCCACTGGTCTCAGTGCTCCCTGCCATTGCTTGTACTATCCAGACATGACCAGTAGTCTGTATGAGATAGGTCCTCTATGTGCATTTGAGACATCTTGTTATCAGACACCTCACGATTGGATCTCTTGCCCTCGTTCTCTTGTGACTTTCGTGTTACTGTACATAACTTCTGACCTCTGTTTTGTTCCAGATTTTTTATTAATGGATATTGGTGAAAGAGGAACCAATAGGTGTAGTTGTTCTAATTTCTTGTACAAAATATGAGATCTTCCCTTCACAAGTGCCAAAGTTCCATTGTGGTCATCCCTACATATTTCATCTTAACAGGAACGTTCCGATTGCATTCTCTCCCATGAAAACAGGATTCCTTGTGCTTCTCCCTGATCATCATTTAGATCGACCTATTGTTGTGATAGGAAGCCATATGATAGGATCTATGCAACCCACAACAACACGATTGGAACCCACTCAATCGGAAACAACACAATTGGAACCACACACAATCAGAACTTAACGCTTGCTTTACGTGGTTTTACGGGTGATTGTTACTTTTGAATCACTAGGGAATTACTGTACTTTACTGCACCTGTCTCCTGCCATCTGTTCTTTCCCAGCACTCTCAGCTCAGAGATCTTCCAACTCGTAGGAATCTTTCAAAGCATGAGAGCTTTGCTTGCGCTGAGACTGTTTCAGCATCTAGATCTTCCCACGGTCAGAGGCCGGTCCAAGACATGAGATCTTCCCACAATAGTTTGTGCGATAAGGATTGGAACAGTGTAACTTCCTAGGTCCTATCTTAGCACCCACACAAGTGCTGAGAAGCCACATTGTGCCAGCACAAATGTTGACAAAGATTCTCTCAAACTAAGGACAGGCTTACTTGTGACACTTTTACTTGTCGGTCACTTTCCAGAGGCTAAGGCACTTGCCTGAGAAAGCATGATATTCAAAAGCAGTTCAGTTATCAAAGGAGACCAGTTGATGTTCATTAATCCCTTATTCTTTTTAGGGGATCGCCTGTTCCATATGCTGATCGGTCGATGAATGTCTTAGGTCTTTGCACTCATTCGTGTTTTGGTGACAAGACTCCTTTTTTTGTCACAGAGGTTAGTTCCTCATGGGTGACTCCCGAGTGATTACCCCAGTAGTTCTTGAACAGTTATTAGTCAGCAACCAGAGTTCCCTTTTCCTTTTGGTTTATTACAGCAGGGATACAGAATGATTTACCATAAAAGTGGCATGAAGGTCCTCAGCGCTAGAACTACTGTTCTCTGATGATTCTGCCATCCAAGAAACGGAAGGATAAAAAAGTGGGTGCTCCACTCACTTGTTTATCTTACTGTTTTAAAGGTTTAAAGGTCCCTCATGAATGGCAGAGGCAAGGGACAGTGACATTGCCATAGCAAGCAGGACAATGCCTTAGAGACTGGCCATATATTATATGATCAGCGCTCAAGCCTCCTCTCCACCCAAGCTAGGACTAGGGAGGACCAGGCAGTGGCTGCTGATGACTCAGCAGATAGACCCAAAATCCCCCAACCTTAGCTCACAGGGATGGTAAGGTTGCAGACACTAATGGCACTAACGAGTCTGAGCAGGACTCGAACCCCCGATTGGCAAACACCAGGCAGAGACGTTACCAATCAGGCCACAACAACCCTGTTTCATGGATATGATCCACAGAAGCAAGGCACCTGCTTTGCAACGTTCATACTCTGCTAGTGAGATTGATAAAGTACTCGGTAATAGGGAGGAAGGACGTGCTTTCATACATGAGTTATGTCAACGAATGTGCACGTTTCAGACCTTTAAGAAGTAGGTGCACTATTGGAAAGTTGCCAAGGTAGAGCTGCTTGCAAGGTTTTTCCAGGCAGGACTGTTCCAGTAAACGCACTCAGTCGATGGTACTTGGATGCAAAGATCTATTGTGATCCCTTCATCATTATGTGAAAGAAAGGCTTCTTACTTTTGGTTTTCGCCACCGCCTGACCAGCTCGCTATTGAGTTGGACAAGAAACTTCCAGTTTCTGCTCCCCAGTCCCAGTCTGCAACGTTTGAGGATAGTTTCAAACATCCCTTTGAATTTTAGATATTGTACTTCCTCCTTTCTGCCCATCTTGCCATTTTGCCATTCACTCAAGTGGTTCGGCATGACCCTGATTGCTCCCAAGTAACCATATGCCAAATGGTAATGCCTGTTTCATTTTTGTCAGGGAAGCTCCTCAATCTTTCAGTTGAAGGATACTGCTCAGTCCTTGATTCAAGTTTCAATTAGGTGTTAGGTCTGTACTCTTTGTGAGAATTGACAAGACCATGACGAAGCCTTAGTCACATAGAATGTTTTACGAGTTTGCACACCCCTCAAGTGATCTCAGCTTGAAGCTGCAGGATGGACGGCAGATAAGGCTTCGACCCTGGAGACTGTCCTCAGACGAAGAAAGTAGAAAACATCATAACTTTGCCTCCATCACCTCGATTCATGATTTGTGTTGAGGACGTAGAACCCAGCTGTTCACAACTTAAGCCCTTCTTCATCTCTTCCCTACAAGAAGTGAATTAATGGGACTATGTGACATGCCGTCCGGTTCTAGGAGGATACTACAATTCCTCCTACAGCAATGGAAGGAATGAAGGAAAGATTCCATAACATTTTCTTCCTGGCTTTATAAGACGAAAGTCCTTTCCCTGCAGACGAAGAGACAAAAGGACCATCCTGGATTCTGCGCACGAAGTCAGACATACCAAATCTATCCCAGCTCTCAGGAAGAACCTGTCAGGCATAGCTTTAAAAGACATGACTCTGACAATGACAGAACCTCCTCTGCCCATTACCTTCAGGAGTATACTCACAGCTCCATGGATACAAGTATTTTTGGCCCAGTGGTAGTTATTCAACAGATCATGTAACAAATGTAGCTCCTCCATGGAAGAAGAAACATCTGTTTTAAGAGTCAGTCGTGATGTAAGTCTAAAATGAGGGATTGACTGTCCCTTTTACTTCTTCTTTCTTCCCATTCTTTTGGGGCGCAGTGGTCAATGTTATTTTCTGGATCGGTCTCTAGATGTGAAACCACATGATCGAGTAAATATTTCTTAATTAAGTTTTGTTTAGAAGTTTCTCCCCCATCCTCCTAGATGAGTAAGAGGATGGCCAAATGTATACAAACCCATTTTTATAATGATTGTACATTCTATAGGTTTTCCTGGACCCTCTACCAGTTCCTGGTAGTGACCTAGCCTAACACCTGTCTGCGAGTCATCACTTTCACTCCTGCACAGGACCAAAGTGCTTTGTCATTGTCTGTTTGGTTATAGGAACTTCTTTTCTTAGGATAAGTCTCCTATTAAATGATGAAGATTGCATTCATATATGAACAAATTGCAAATTTTAAAAATATTTTCATTTTTCCTAAGCAAAGTCTTTCAAGTATCATTTCCCGCTTCAAGTGCCCCGCAAGTCCTTTGTGGTGGTCAAAGGGGCTACTCAGTATGCAGAAGAGGGATATTCCCTGCCACCCGCCAGTAACTACAGACATCTTGCTATAAATTTTAACATCCAATTTCCCGATATACTAATAACATCCTCCTATTAAAAGACTGGTTTATGTAGTGAAGAAATATACGAATTATTTTTAAAATTTGTGATTTTTATTATACTGTACTATGTTATTGTAATGACTCTTCTCATTATTATTAATTTTTGTTATAAAATTAAAACCATTGATTATGAAATATTCACCATGAAAATTTACAGTGAAGAGAATTTTTTAGTTATGAATTTTTTAATGAGTAATTTGTTGTAAATTTAGTCAACAGAATAATGGTTCGGACTTGAACATCTGTTGAGATTATTTGTAAGATTTTACAGTACTTAGGTGAAAAAAACCCTTTAATAGATATGACACATTTAAAGCGCTCTATATATTAGCAGCTTAATTTAATTTCTGTTTGAGGCACAAGTTCTACTTGATAAATTCTTAATTTCTCAGCAGGAAAAGGCAAAGACTTTAATCTAGACTCCACTTCGTAAGTGTTGGTCTGGTCTGGAGCTTGCATCATAACAGCAAAATTTATTCCATAAAGGTGCTGCGAAAGATTTGGTTTATGGTAACAGGACTATACGGCCCAGGAGACTATTCAGCACCAATGTACAACTGGGAAAAAAACCTCTCACAGATTTTCTGTTGAGTTGTCAGCCTGCAAGTATAAAATCTTTTCGTAATTTTATTTTATTCATAGCATATAAGAAACTAATGCAAAAACTGTAAAAGACAAAATAAATATATTGTATAAATTTCTTGCAATCACATTAAATATAATTTTCAAATCTTTTATTTTTCAATATTAAACTTAGCCGGTGATCATATAGCTGTCAGCTCTGCTGCCCGACAGAAAAACCTAAGGACAAAATACGCCAGCGATCGCTATACAGGTGGGGGTGTACATCAACAGCGCCATCTGTCGAGCAGGTACTCAAGTACTCCATGTCAACACAGAACCAATTTTCTCTCTGTCGTGCCACTGGCAAGACCTACTAAATACGCTGTTGCTTTCTGGATTGATTTTCACGTTATTTGGTGAAGTATTCATTTCTGGTTATTAGCTTTCGCTGTGCAGAGGTTATCTTCAATACTTCCTTGCATTCTTTTATTGAATTTTGGATTATTTGTTGACGACTTGGATAGATTTTGAATTCCCCCTTTGACTAATTCAAGATGTCTGACCCTTCTCAAGTCCCCAAATACAGGAAGTGTAGTGCTAGGGACTGTTCAAGGCGTCTTCCGAAGGCCTCTATCGATCCGCACACCATTTGTTCCAATTGTCGGGGTAAAACCTGTCAATTGGAAGATCGATGTGAGGAATGCGTTGGGCTTTCGGAATTCGATTTTCAAGAATTCCTGAAATATTCACGTAGGCTAGAGAGAGATAGAGTCAGGAGGAGTTCGTCTCGCTCAGTTGATTTTTCCTCTCCCCATGCCCCACAACCTATTCCTTCCCCTGTAGTGGTTACTCCCAACCCCCCTTCTAGCACTCATCAACCTTCGATGGCAGATATGATGCGTGCCATCCAGGCTCTGGGTGAGAGAGTCGAGTCATTGGCGAGTGACCGCAACCAACTCATGGCTGACGTCAGGGAGTTGAAGGGTAAAAGTGCAGTGGGAAGTGAAGTGGTTAGTGCAGTGAAAAGTGTTAGTGTTACGCATGAGGGTGCGTCTGTTCGTGCCTGTCGTCCTCCCAGTCCGGGACCTCTTGCAAGCTCCCAAGACCAGGGGAGAAGCAATGTCGTACGACCAAAGGGTTCGACAGGCTTTAATCAGCGGACAGACGTTCCCTCCGTGGTTTCGGACGTATCTTTCCTAGATCGTCCCACCCACAAGAAGACGAGTGAGCCCGTTCATTCCTCGTCTGCGTAAGAGGTTTCACGCCAGAAACCATGGACCAAGGTCTCACGGCCTCTTAAACGCAAGGTCCCTTCCGCACAAGTCCAACGGCCCAGGTGTAGCCACTGGGTCAGTTCGGACTCGCTGCAGTCTTCCGACGACTGCACACCTCCTAAGAGAGGCAAAGTGGTACCGCAACAGGCAGTAACCCCGTCTGTTGCCGCACCTGCTGCTGTAGACCCTAAGTGGTCTTTGCTACAGTCTATGCAGACTCAGTTAGCTTCTTTCATGCAGGAGTATCGTGCGGAGAAGGTTGACGCTGCACCCGTTAGCCTACAACCAACCACGGTTGTGCGCCCAGTAGACGCTGAGGCTGCCTGCTCCCGCACTCCAGCTGTGAGAGTTCCACCACCTATGCGCAGTCGACCCTGCCAGACGCATGTTGACGTTCACCGACGCACGGAACCCTCCGTTGACGTTCGCGTGTTACCACAACAACAGGAGGGTGGAGTTAAGTTGCCGTGTTTTGACGCTGTGCGTCAACCTCCGCAACCCACTGTGGTTTCCGCTACTCGACCGCAGTCAGGAGTAGACGCCTTGCGTCCCCACTCAGCTATGGTTGTTGCCAGTTCACAGACTGACCAACAGTTCCATGACGTTGGGTCCAGTGCAGCCACGCATGCACCCGTGCTGCCGGACTCAGCCGACCAGCTTTTACCTACTCCTTTGCCGCTTCCTCCTCAACATTCAGACGATGGACTCTCTGATGATGACGAAGCTGCACATCTTGACGACCAACACACGGACATCGACGAACCCAAGACCACGCCTCCCTCCTTAGACTTTAGGAAAGTGCTTGCGCTGTTCAAGGATTTATATCCTGATCAGTTTGTGTCTGCAGCACCACGCTCGCCTCCCTCTGAGTTCGCTTTAGGCATGCAGTCATCTGCTCCTGCCTTTACGAAGCTCGTACTCGCTCGCTCGTCCAAGAGAGCTTTAAGAGTACTGGGAGACTGGTTGCAGTCCAAAAAGCAACTTGGGAAGACAGCCTTCATGTTTCCCCTGGCCAAGCTTGCTTCCAGATCTAGCGTCTGGTATGCCACGGGAGAAGTTCTCGGCTTGGGAGTTCCTGCCTCTGCCCAGGGCGACTTTTCAAGTCTGGTAGACTCTCCCCGCAGGCTGGCCATGAGACGCTCCAAGATTTGTTGGACTCCTTCGGATATGGACCATCTAATGAAAGGAGTATTTCGAGCATTCGAAGTCTTTAACTTCTTGGACTGGTGTTTGGGAGCGTTGAGCAGGAAGACCTCCCCTTCTGACAAGGAAACTTCCATGCTCATTATGTCCTGCATGGACAAAGCCATACGGGATGGTTCTAGTGAGCTTGCGGCTTCTTTCGTGTCCGGGGTCCTCAAGAAGCGGGATCACCTTTGCTCCTTCTTGTCAGCTGGAGTCACCCCATGTCAAAAGTCGGAACTTATGTTTGCTCCTCTCTCGAAGTGCCTCTTTCCTGAGGAGTTGATCAAGGAGATTGCCGCCTCCTTGATCCAGAAAGACACTCATGACCTGGTTGCGTCATCCGCACGCAAAGCCACCCCTTTGCCCTCCGTGCCTAGACCCAGGATGGACACTCCAGCGTCAAGGTTCATTCCGCCCTTTCGTGGCAGAGCCTCCAGCAGAGGAGGTGCTCGTGCCGAAGGTCAACGTGGGAGCAAGAAGAAGGGTTCCAAGTCCTTTAAAGGCAGAGTCTGACTGCCACCTTCTTCAGACAGCAGTGGAGCCAGGCTCAAGAACTACTGGCAGGCCTGGGAGAACAGGGGCGCAGACGCACAGTCTGTGAAGTTACTCAGAGAGGGGTACAAGATTCCATTCTTGCGCAAGCCCCCTCTAGCAACAACTCCCATCGACCTCTCTCCCAGGTACAGAGAGGAGGACAAGAGACTAGCTTTGCAGCAAGAGGTGTCTCTCTTACTACAAAAGGGAGCGGTAGTCAAAGTCCGGGACCATCAATCCCCGGGCTTCTACAACCGTCTCTTCTTAGTGGCGAAGAAGACAGGAGGGTGGAGGCCGGTGCTAGACGTCAGTGCTCTGAATGTCTTTGTCACAAAGCAGACGTTCACCATGGAGACGACAAAGTCGGTTCTAGCATCGGTCAGGAAGGAAGACTGGATGGTCTCGTTAGACCTAAAGGACGCTTACTTTCACGTCCCCATCCACCCAGATTCCCAAACTTTTCTAAGGTTCGTTTTCGGGAAGGTTGTATACCAGTTTCAAGCCCTGTGCTTTGGCCTAAGCACGGCACCTCTTGTTTTTACGAAACTGATGAGGAATATTGCCAAATTCCTGCATTTAGCAGACATCAGAGCCTCCCTCTATTTGGACGACTGGCTTCTAAGAGCTTCGTCAAGTCGTCGCTGTCTGGAGAATCTAAAGTGGACTCTGGATCTGACCAAGGAATTGGGTCTCCTGGTCAATATGGAAAAGTCCCAACTCGTCCCATCCCAAACTATAGTGTACCTAGGAATGGAGATTCAGAGTCAAGCTTTTCGGGCTTTTCCGTCGGCCCCCAGAATCAGTCAAGCCCAAGAATGCATCCAGAACATGCTGAAGAAGGACCGATGTTCAGTCAGACAGTGGATGAGTCTGATAGGGACGCTTTCATCACTGGACCAGTTCATCGCGTTAGGGAGACTCCACCTCCGACCCCTTCAATTTCACCTAGCTGTTCACTGGAGAAAGGACAAGACGCTAGAAGCGGTCTCGATTCCTATTTCCGAGAAGATGAAGTCTTCACTGACTTGGTGGAAGGACAACATTCTCCTCAGGGAGGGTCTGCCACTGGCTGTTCAGACCCCCAACCACATTCTCTTCTCGGACGCATCGGACACGGGCTGGGGTGCGACATTGGACGGTCGGGAATGCTCGGGCACGTGGAATGCGGATCAAAGAACGTTACACATCAACTGCAAGGAGCTACTGGCAGTTCATCTGGCCTTGAGAAGCTTCAAGTCCCTCCTTCTAGGCAAGGTGGTGGAGGTGAACTCCGACAACACCACAGCCTTGGCGTACATCTCCAAGCAAGGAGGGACTCATTCGATGACGTTGTACGAGATCGCAAGGGACCTCCTCACCTGGTCAAGAGATCGAAACATATCGCTAGTAACGAGGTTCATTCAAGGCAACATGAATGTCATGGCAGACCGCCTCAGCCGGAAGGGTCAAATCATCCCAACAGAGTGGACCCTTCACAAGAATGTATGCAAGAGACTATGGGCCTTGTGGGGTCAGCCTACCATAGATCTGTTTGCAACCTCGATGACCAAGAGGCTCCCAATTTATTGCTCACCGATTCCGGACCCAGCAGCAGTTCACATAGATGCCTTTCTTCTGGATTGGTCCCATCTAGACCTTTATGCATTCCCCCCATTCAAGATTGTCAACAGAGTACTGCAGAAGTTCGCCTCTCACGAAGGGACAAGGTTGACGTTGGTTGCTCCCCTCTGGCCCGCGAGAGAATGGTTCACCGAGGTACTGCAATGGCTAGTAGACGTTCCCAGAACACTTCCTCTAAGAGTGGACCTTCTGCGTCAGCCGCACGTAAAGAAGGTACACCCAAGCCTCCACGCTCTTCGTCTGACTGCCTTCAGACTATCGAAAGACTCTCGAGAGCTAGAGGCTTTTCGAAGGAGGCAGCCAGAGCGATTGCTAGAGCAAGGAGGACATCCACTCTTAAAGTCTACCAGTCGAAGTGGGAAGTCTTCCGAAGCTGGTGCAAGTCGGTATCAGTATCCTCAACCAGTACCTCTGTAACTCAGATAGCTGACTTCCTTTTATACCTAAGGAAGGAAAGATCTCTTTCAGCTCCCACGATCAAGGGTTACAGAAGCATGTTGGCAGCAGTCTTCCGTCACAGAGGCTTAGATCTTTCCAACAACAAAGATCTACAGGACCTCCTTAAGTCTTTTGAGACCTCGAAGGAGCGTCGGTTGGCCACACCAGGTTGGAACTTAGACGTGGTACTAAGATTCCTTATGTCAGAAAGGTTCGAACCACTTCAATCAGCCTCTTTTAAAGATCTCACTTTGAAGACCCTTTTCCTCGTCTGCTTAGCAACAGCTAAAAGACTCAGTGAGATACACGCCTTCAGCAGGAACATTGGATTTACAGTGAACCCTCGTTTATCGCGGTAGATAGGTTCCAGACGCGGGCGCGATAGGTGAAAATCCGCGAAGTAGTGACAGCATATTTACCTATTTATTTAACATGTATATTCGGACTTTTAAAACCTTCCCTTGTACGTAGTACTGTTAACAAACCACCCTTTAATGTACAGAACACTTAATGCATGTACTACAGCACCCTAAACTAAAACAGGCACAAATATTAAAGGCGATTTTATATCATGTGTTTCCTAAACACCTAAAAAGCACGATAAAAAATGGCAACCAATGTTTTGTTTACGTTCATCTCTGATCATAATGAAGAAACAAACTCATTTAGTGTACACATATATGTACGTATGGTTAGTTTTTGCATCGATTATATTGATTATACAGTACTGTATGTTGATTTTTTTATTACCAATGTTTTAGTTTACGTATTTTTCTTAGGACTTCCAAATGAAATCTTTTTCTTTATGACGCCGCCTGAAACGACGGCGTGTACGCTCAGTAAACAACCACGCTCAGAACAAACAAGGCATTTAACACGCATGATGATAGTGATAAATAATGATACAGTACATACAGTATTTACAGTAAAAGCATTTACAAAATATGTTACCTTACAAATATAAATTATACAGTACTTGTACGTAGCAAAGCAGGAAAACAATTTGAGAGAGAGAGAGAGAGAGAGAGAGAGAGAGAGAGAGAGAGAGAGAGAGAGAGAGAGAGAGAGAGAGAGAGAGAGAGAGAGAGAGAGAGAGAGAGAGAGATTGTTTTACGTACGTAAATGTAAATTTTAAACAAAAAAAATATGATAGGTTACAACATGTAGACTTTTAAAACCTTCCCTTTAACTTAATGCATACAGTACGTACATTACTAAACTATAAAACAGGTTAAAGTAAAAAATAAAGATTGTTACTGTACTCACCACGAAAGAAGTTCAAGAAAAACTTGAATGACGATGGCGATGAATTTGCTGCACAGTAGAAATGATGATGATGAAGCTGATGATGTGTTCTACTGTGCAGTCAATGATAGTATTTTACGTCTCTTCAGACGGAGGTGTCTTTTCCTGGGACACCTCTTCAACTTCTTCAATTTCTTCCGAAGGCGTACTAGCAGGAGGAACTGGCTCTTTTTTGCGAGGCTGAAAAAACATTGTGATCGGAAGTTGTTGCCGCTGCTTCTTTTTTCGATCCAAGAGCATCCTGTAGGGAGTCGTGATGTCATCGACCTTGTTGCAGAATTGCATCGAGCGAACCATATCCTCGTCCCACTCTTGCAACATTTCTTTCGCCTCCTTCATATGGTTGCAGAACTTGGCGAGCCGTTCTAATGTTAAGCCCGTTTCTTCTACATTTTCTTGGGTCTCTTCCTGGGTACCCTCACTCTCTTCCTCACTTGCCGATTTCGTCAGGTCTTCGAGGTCTGCGTCAGTTAGGGGCTGGGAATGGCAGTCCAACAACTCGTCGACGTCTTCAGTCGTCATGTCGCCAAACCCGTCACCCCCAATTATGGCAGCCAACTGCACAGATTTCCGTATTGCAGAGTGTTGGATTTCCGACGGAGTAAATCCCTTGTCGTCGTAAACAATATCGGGCCACAGCTTCTTCCAGCTCGCATTTACGGTTGCAGGTTTCATCTCTTGAAGTGCCTTTTGAATATTCTGCAGGCACGTGGCTATGGTGTACTGCCGCCAGTACGCCTTCAAGTTGAAGTCTTCATCCTCGTCATCTTGGGCAGCATCCACACACGCAACGAGGTCCGCCAAGGTATTCTTCGTGTAGAGGGCCTTGAACGCCCTGATAATCCCCTGGTCCATTGGTTGAATTAATGACGTGGTGTTGGGTGGCAGGAACTCAACCTGAACGCCCTCACGCGACAGGTCAGTTGCGTGTCCACCAGCGTTATCCATAAGGAGAAGGATCTTGAATGGCAAGCCCTTCTCTAAGAGATATTCATGGACTTGCGGGATGAAACACTGGTGGAACCAGTTGGAGGTCAGCATCTTCGTAATCCATGCTTTTTGATTATGCATCCAGTACACGGGAAGGAGATTCTTATTTTTGTTTTTCAAAGCGCGAGGATTTTTCGACTTATAAATAAGCCCCGGCTTTAACAAAAATCCAGCAGCATTGCCACACATCACGAGGGTAACGCGATCCTTGAATGCCTTAAAGCCAGAGGCTTTGGCTTCCTCTTTGAACAGGAAAGTTCGCGACGGCATTCTCTTCCAAAACAAGCCGGTTTCATCCATATTAAACACTTGTTCCGGCTTGTATCCACCTTCAGCGATAATGTTCTTGAAAGTCTGGTTCACGTAAGTTTCAGCAGCGGCAGTGTCAGCGGAAGCAGACTCCCCATGCAGGGAAACGCTTTTCAGGGCGAAGCGTTTCTGAAACTTCGCGAACCATCCTTTGCTGGCGGAAAAACGTTGTTTCTGACGCTGGGAATCAGTGGAGGTCCCTGGTTGAGGATCATCTACATCATCATCATCTTCAGCATGGTCGCCATCGTCGTCATGAGGTTCCTTTGCCGCAAAATTCTCATACAAGCTCAAAGCCTTTGTTCGGATGGTGTTCGTATCCAACGCTATGTTCTTCTTCCGACAGTCGGCAATCCACACAGCTAAAGCACCTTCCATGCGTACGATCGTTTTATTACGCGTTGTAACGACTCGCTTCGCTGATCTGCTAAAGGTGATTGCAGCAGTCTTTCTAATGTTCGCCTCGTCCTTCTTGATGTAGCGAACGGTGGATTCGTTGATGCCAAAATGGCGGCCGGCGGCCGCGTAACTTCTACCATCTTTTAACATGTCGAGAAGCGTAACCTTCTCAGCTATCGTCATCATTCTTCGGTGGCGTTTAGGCTCACTACCAGCCTTACTAGAAGCAGAACGCTTGGGAGCCATTGTAACAGAAAGTTCAACAAAAAGTTCAACTTAAAACAGTCGCACACAGCACAGATTAAACTTCACAAAGTTAAGAACGTCTACTCAGCAATACGCGGAAAGAGAAAGTGAACGATGCAGCCCCGCGAGAACTGTGATGCTGGAAGTTGAAGATGCGGGCAAAACACCAATCACAGGCTAGATAACAAAACTTGAGTTTTGATTCGTCATCTATCAGCGCTTGAACCAATCACAACCCGTCTTACAGTACATGGTGCGTTGGTTACTCATAGAAGATGCCCCGCGCATACTGAACGTACGTAGATTAAGTACAATACCGTAATAATAATAAATAATGATAATAATACTGTACAGTAATAATAATAATAATAATGATTAATAATAATAACAATAATAATTTTATTAACAACAACAACAATAATAATAATAATAACAATAATAATAAAAATTTACGTACGTACGCTATTTTACGCCTCTCTCTCTCTCTCTCTCTCTCTCTTTCTCTCTCTCTCTCTCGTACGCTTACAGTACTTATTCGAAATGTGATTTTTGCAACAAAGAATATTATTGGATGCAGTACTGTACTACGTACGTATACATACAAAAGATTCATGGAAAAGAAGCACATCCATTACAGTACACACCATTCTAATATGGTATGACTGCATCTGATTTGCGTTTCATGTTCGATTTAATTTTACTACGTACTGAATTATCGTATGATCACATTCTCTTTTCGTGTTTTATTTCTTTCTGTGCTGAATTATATATCATATGTAATGCAATGAACAATCAGTAAGAGCAGATATTACTAATTACAGTATTAATGGAATTACAGGTAACAAAATATCGTATTTGGTTATCTTCAGATTTCGCGGTATTTTCGAATTTTCCGGAAAATCCGCGATATGTATATATATATGGGTTATGGGAAAACCCCGCGAAGTGGTGAATCCGCGATTGTCGAACCGCGAAGTAGCGAGGGTTCACTGTACATCTGAAACGGCTACATGTTCCTTACAGCTTGGTTTTTTAGCCAAAAACGAACTTCCTTCTCGTCTTTGGCCCAAATCGTTCGATATTCCAAGCCTTTCTAATTTGGTTGGAAATGAACAAGAAAGAGTACTATGCCCTGTAAGAGCTCTTAAGTACTATTTGAGACGTACTAAACCATTACGAGGACAGTCAGAAGCTTTATGGTGCGCTATTAAGAAACCTTCTTTACCTATGTCGAAGAATGCAGTTTCTTATTATATCAGACTTTTGATTCGAGAAGCTCATTCCCATCTGAATGAGGAGGACCATGCTTTGCTGAAGGTAAGGACACATGAAGTTAGAGCTGTCGCAACTTCAGTAGCCTTCAAACAAAACAGATCTCTGCAGAGTGTAATGGATGCAACCTATTGGAGAAGCAAGTCAGTGTTCGCATCATTTTACCTTAAAGATGTCCAGTCTCTTTATGAGAACTGCTACACCCTGGGACCATTCGTAGCAGCGAGTGCAGTAGTGGGTGAGGGCTCAACCACTACATTCCCCTAATCCCATAACCTTTTTAATCTTTCTCTTGAAATGTTTTTTATTGTTGTTTTTTGGGTTGTCCGGAAGGCTAAGAAGCCTTTCGCATCCTGGTTGATTTGGCGGGTGGTCAAATTCTTTTCTTGAGAAGCGCCTAGATTAGAGGTTTTGATGAGGTCCTTTAGTATGGGTTGCAACCCTTCATACTTCAGCTCCTAGGAGTCGCTCAGCATCCTATGAGGATCGCGAGGCTCAGTAAGGAAGACGTACTTAAAAAGGCAGAGTAATTGTTCAAGTCGACTTCCTTACCAGGTACTTATTAATTTTATGTTTGTTATTTTGAATAACTGCTAAAATGAAATACAAAATACTTAGCTCTTAATGTTAACATATAATGCTGGTCTCTACCCACCCCCCTGGGTGTGAATCAGCTATATGATCACCGGCTAAGTTTAATATTGAAAAATGTTATTTTCATTAGTAAAATAAATTTTTGAATATACTTACCCGGTGATCATAGATTAAAGGACCCTCCCTTCCTCCCCAATAGAGACCCAGTGGGCCGAGGAGAAAATTGGTTCTGTGTTGACATGGAGTACTTGAGTACCTGCTCGACAGATGGCGCTGTTGATGTACACCCCCACCTGTATAGCGATCGCTGGCGTATTTTGTCCTTAGGTTTTTCTGTCGCGCAGCAGAGCTGACAGCTATATGATCACCGGGTAAGTATATTCAAAAATTTATTTTACTAATGAAAATAACATATTTTAGCAGCTCCAATACCTAAAAGCCTTTGTCTAATTGCAATTTCAAAATTTACTAGACCAATGTCTTACAATTGATTCATAAAAGTTAATGAAAACATCTTTTGTTTAGCAAATTTATTTAGAAAAATTTAACAATTCTTCAACTATAGTAACCATTTTTGAGACCATTTCCCACCATTCTCAGCAACCAAAATGCCATTATATACAGAATTAATCCCTTTTAGCTACATTATGTACAGAAACAGATATAGAAATAAAAATTCGCCATATTAATATCCCCACCAAAGCTTAGAAATTGATAAACCCGGTTCCTCTTGAACAAAAAGAAAATTCTTCAGAATATTAATCTATCACCTTAGTGTAAAGTTTCATGGCGGAGAAGTCGTTTTGAAATTACCCTGTAATTATTCAAAGGAACTAGTTAGAGAACTATTGAATAATTTATTCTATATTGCTTGGTGTTTCTTCAAACGCTCAAGGAATATTTTATCAAGAAATAGGCCTACACATTTATGTTTCTAGTACTGTACTGTATTAATTATTAGGAGTACAATACGGTACCTTCAAATTTTTTTTTCTATCACTGGGTGGCCCTAATTAATATTTCAAGCAATTGTTATCAGGAAATTTAAAGCTAATAATCATACATTAATTTCCTAATATAATTCCCATTAAGTACAGTACTGTAATTAAATCAGTTTAGGATCCATACAGATCAATATTTCAGCTATCTGAAATAAAAATTAATTACACTGAAGATGTGTTGTGGCCCCTTATATTTTTCAATTCAATTAGTTCTTATCTAGACTTAAAAAAAAATAGAATTCATGTAACTATGATCAACAACCCACTTAACCAAATTCACGAGTGAATTGTAAAAACTGCTAAGCATATCCATTGAAATAGTCAAGAAATTGGAAAAGCCCTATTGCCAAATATTTGTTGTAAATTGATGTAATGCTGTCTATTATAACTATGAATTCAGCTTGCTCAAAAAATTCCATTAAAGGTTTAAAGGTCGCTCATGAATGGCAGAGGCAAGGGACAGTGACATTGCCCTAGCAATCAGGACAATGCACTAGAGACTGACCATATATGATCAGCGCCCAAGCTAGGACCAGGGAGGGCCAGGCAGTGGCTGCTGATGACTCAGCAGATAGACCTATAGGCTCCCCCAAACCCCCCAACCTTAGCTCACAAGGATGGTAAGGTTGCAGACACTAATGGCACTAACGAGTCTGAGCGGGACTCGAACCCCCGAATGGCAAACACCAGGCAGAGACGTTACCAATCAGGCCACAGCAACCTCTTGGACTTTTATTTAAATTATGTAAATTTATACACTAATATTGACAGAGATCAGATTCATAATTAAAATATGCATTACTATAGGTCACACAGTAAATCAAAGAATACTTCTAAAATACAGAGGCACACATATAGTAAATATAAATTAATCCGAATAATAAATATAAATTAATTAAAATAAATTAAGCAAATAAATATAATTATGTATATAAAATGATATAAAATCTAATAACAAACAGAATAAAGAATGGAAATTGATGCAACAACAGATATAGTATGTCTGAAGGAAACTTGCTAAATTGTCATAAAAAAACTGATTTTCAGGGCAATGCATTCATCTCATAATTATCGACAATATTAGTGTTCAAAGGCCCTCAGACATTTTAACTTCTTTCCTGTCCTCATTTGTTCAATACTATACAAGGCCATGTTGACTTATGCAAAGTTTATTGTCCTTATTCAATTAAAAACAAGTTTCCTTAGACTAATAAAATATTTTGTCTGATAATTTATACAAGCGAGTTTAATAACAAGCTTTAAAGTTTGGCCAGGTTCAATCATATTTGAAGACATTTTAGAGTACTGTACTGTATAGCTTTTAAAAGTCAATGAAGTTCTTAACCCTTTTACCCCCAGGCTATTTGGAAATTTCCAACCCTTAACCCCCAGGTGGTTATTTTTTTCCCAGCAAATATATTTTTAAAATTGCTCTAACAGCCTTAATTTTTGTCATAGAGAGGTCAGGTTGGTCTCATTCTCTTTGAAAATGACTGAATTTTCTCAAAAAATTATCAAAAATATGAAACATAAAATTTTATAGCATTTTTTTGCAAGGACGTACTAGTACGTCCATGGGGGTAAAGGGATGGCTTTTATGAAACGTACCAGTACGTCCTTTGGGGGTAAAAGGGTTAAATGTAAACTATGCAGGTCAAGATATTATTTAGAAATACTGATCATGCACCAAGAAATTGGCACTAATAGATTTTTTTACCACCACAGGAAAATGGAAGAGTCAAACACATGTGAAACATTATCACAACTGATTACATATGTCTAATAAGATTGATAACGGGATTAACATTTTTTAAAATGACGCAATAACTATGATACATGGCAACAACTCCTTAAGTGCTAAGTCTGAATAAATAAAATAAATATCATATCAAGGTATGCTCCACTCTCGCATTTTAATGAATCTCTTGTAAAGCCTTTTACGATTAATATAGAATTATAAGAAATAAAACCTTATTTACAATGCTGTAAACATTAGGCAATTCAATTTTAAACGAATTGCGTTAGTTACATACATACATATACCAAGGCCCTTCCCCCAATTTTGGGGGGTAGCCGACATCAACAAAGAAACAAAAACAAAAAGGGGACCTCTACTCTCTACGTTCCTCCCAGAGGCGACTAAAAGGGACGGGACGAGGGGGCTAGGAACCTCCTCTCCTGTACCTACATCCTGTGAGACATCGACTGCGTTAGTTACCGATACAAAATATTAAATATTTAATTTCAACCATATACCGGATACACGTATAATGGATGCTCATACATCATTGTCTTTTTTTTCTTTAAGCATAAAAATGTATTTGATAATACAGGATACATACTGCCACGATAGTAGTAGCGACAGAAATATGTGAATACGCTATTAATACACTGACATTACCATCACACTCAGACTGTTTATTATTTCTAGTTCCAGTTATCAGTTTAAGATAGTATTTTTATCTTTTTGTAAACAGGTAAATCTTTTACGCATTAATATTTAACACTGTTGAAAGTCATTTTGGCATATCCAGCCTACCTCAAATGAAATGGTTAACCTTGCCTCCAAGAATGGTGCATTCGTGCAGCCCTTGATTTTTTGTGTTTGGAATGGGGCTGAGTGTGATGCAGTCGTATAACATCAAGCAAGTGGTCGGGGGGATACAAGCTCTGAATAACTTCAGCATTGGGTGGGTCATTCTCCACTAGCTCTCCATGAGGGTGTTCACTTGCTATTAGTAATTGATCAATATTTTCCGGAGGCAACTCTGTGATTAATTGTGCTTGAGGGTGGAATTCTGCAATTATATTTATGTTTGGTGGTTTTTCCTGTATGGTCAAGATTGGAGAATGAGTCTGAAAAGAATCTGGAGTCGTTGAAGGTTCATCGTCAACTGGGGACACTATGTGATCTTCCTTGTTAGGATCCTTCTCGGTCTCAGGTGTATGGCTTACACCTAGTTCTAAGGATTCCTGGGAGAGCACAGCAGATGGAGTGGGTCGCTCATTTTGACCATCTACTTGCATGTGTTCAAAGCTAGAAGTTTCCTCATTAGTTTTATTTCCTGCTTGTGTTTTATTCTTGATTGTATTCTGCATCAAATCCACGTAGGGAGTGGAGGCTTGAGCTACTTGTATTTGCGAGAGAATCTGCTGAATAAATGGTTTGTGTTGATCATCTGTGCTAGGCAATTCCCCACTTTCTACTGCATCCCCTATAAGTGGTTTCTGCCCTGCTGGCTGTAGGAAGGAAGCATGTGGGAAATTGTTGAGAACAAACTGATTCTTTTCTATCCCAAAAAGTGAATCTTCTGTTATCTCGTCAATCATTTCTGGAGTGAAATGTGACTGCTCTGTGGAAACGTCAGGCAAGGGTTTCTGTAAAGCATTGATGGTGTGCTCGTACAAAAGCTGACCGTAGAGCTCTGCTTGTGCAACGCAGGACGGCACGTCTCCGCCGAGCACTAAACAAGCATGAAGGACAGGGTAGCTTGGTGCAACAGTTGGCTCTGGCTGCTCAGTGTTGACAGCACCGTCATCTCCACCAATGACATCACTGCCCTCCGTAAGACCCAACCAGGAAATTGAAACTGCTCCTTCGGAAGGAGTAGGACGTGGTACAGGCAGTGGGAGAATAGCAGTGTCTGTATTACCTCCATCTGAGTCAGGGTTCCTGAAACAAATAATTGGCTGGTTAAGAAACTTAAAATCTGAATAATTATAATTCTTTACATCTAAAAAGCAGTCATCTAAGAATATTTTTACAGTCATGAAGTAAATTAACAAGACAAAATCTAACTGTCATACACTAATCTCCAATTAATTTCACATGCTGTACAGACTATATAACTACTGTATACTTATAAACAGCATAAACTTTTTTAAGGGGACTTTATTACCACAATTTAAGCTTAATATGATTGATAGGTTTGCTAAGAGGCCCACGTTCAACCTAAAACAGTCCTGAATGTCCCTTTGGAAGTGATGCACATTTATAGTAAGAGGTAACCATCAAATTTATCACTCGTGTTGCAGTAATTTAAATACAACTAACTCTTTAACCCCCAGGCTATTTGGAAATTTCCAACCCTTAACCCCCAGGGGGTTATTTTTTTCCCAGCACATTTTGCAGTATATTTTTTTTAAATGGCTCTAACAGCCTTAATTTTTGTCATAGAGAGGTCAGGTTGGTCTCATTCTCTTGTAAAATGCCTGAATTTTTTCAAAAAATTATCAAAAATATGAAAAAAAATTTTTTTATAGCATTTTTTTGCAAGAACGTACCGGTACGTCCATGGGGGTAAAAGGATGGCTTTTGTGAAACGTACCAGTACGTCCTTTGGGGGTAAAAGGGTTAAAGAAAAATATACAGTACAGTACTGTACTTTGTTCAAGATGTACAGTATATGATGTACTGCTCTCAGGGCTCACATTGTAGATGCATTATTAGAATTTTTCCCATAAATATATTCAGTGATAATTATGTTTCCTTAATTGCAGATGGGCTACAAAAAGGGATGAATGCCAATTGTCCAAAGCTGTATAAAATCTCCTAAAAGAATATGAAGTTTTCTCAAAGCTCCACCAGGCCATAAACTGAACATTGATTACAAGCCATCATAGAACAATGAAGAATTGTGTACCTTCAAGCAATTACCGTACTTTTTTTCATAAAGTATTCAGAAACAAGTAGGAGGATCCATTTAAGTAAGTTTTCAGAAAATGTCAAGTCAATGTTGCTTGAATTCTTAGTTACAGTGTAAATAGTATATAGCCTACCAGGTAACGTTACTATTTATGAAAAAATTCTTAAAACTTGTTTGTTCTGAAACGAATACAAATCCTCATTCTTTACATAAGGAGATAGAAACTACAATAACCTGGAACATGGTTATAAAAACTTTTAATGAGGTGTCAACAACTCTCCCAGTTGTTAGCAGTGGTAGTGGGGAAGCATCACCGCTCCGCTCTCTCACAACACCAGCACTTTGATTCTAGCTGTGGTTTAGAATAGATGTTTTCTTTCATGCTCCTGGAACCGGCTTTCATTAAAGACTTTAATCATTTTTTTCTTTGCCAGGTGTGAGTGTTGACTTTGAGGTTGCTGGCATGTGGGTGTGTCCTGGCTTAGAAGGGACATATCTTCACCAGCTTTGCTCTTCGTGTAGAGGATACTCCTGCACAAAGGTGTCTCCTTGCACCGAGTGTTGGGAGTGATCATCCTCCCAGTAGGAAGAGAAAGTCCAAAAGGGATTCTACGCCATCTGTGTTTTTCTCGAAGTCAAAGAAATCCTGACGGCTTCCTCCCCTTCCTTTCATTCTCCCTCTGTCTTTTCTTGTTTGGCCTCCTCTTTTAAGTGATAGTTTAAGAGCGATGACCATTTACCTCTCGAGCAACCTCTGGGTCTGGAAATTGTTCCTGTTTACCCTAGCAAGGCGTTGAAACCTTCCTCCCTTGTGAAGTTCGCATCGTGGGAAGCTCTGCGCTTCCAGTGGCCGTCCTTGGGACTCTCGGGTTCCCCGTTGAAGGATAGGTTACTAGAGGTGTTGGTTCAGAGAGCAAAGCAGCACAGGCCATCTGTTCCTGTGGGGGTTGGCTCTTCCCCCTCAAGAGCTGACAGAAGGGAATTCCTTTAGCTTGGTCTCCCTATCCTCCCCGGGACCTTTGTCCTTTGTAGAGGATCCTCTCCCATCGAAGGATCTGCGGGGTAGCACTCTGGCTAGTATGGATTCAGCGCACTCATCCCTTAAGGTGAGTTGGAGTGTGAACTTGCTTAGCACGAGGTTAAGCTTGCCCCTCCTCATAGGGGCACACATGTGAGTTTGCATCCAGGACACATCCTCTTGGGGTTAGCACTCAGGTAAGCTCTACCCCAGCACATTCATCCTTCGGGGTAAACTCACATGCTCAGCACGAGCAAGGAAGTAACATTCGGGCAAGTTTCTCTCCAGCTCTCTCAGCCTGACGGGTGAGACTGTGAGCTGAATTCGTTCAGTGTGCAGTTGGGCTTACCCCTTCTCGAGCATGCCGACCTTTGAGGGACCTTCGGCATGCATTTCTGTAAAAGCTTCGCAGATTATTCACGAGCTTAGAGTGGTCCGAAAGAGGCTTGCCTAGTGAAGGAAATTTTAAAAGCAGGCTTTGCAAGCATACCTGCCCTGAAAGACTCCCCAACACATTCTTAAACCTTCTAGAGATGTACAATATGCAATTTCTGGGGAAACTCGTAAATTCTCTCTTGCCTCTTGATGTGCCTTTCGGCCCGAACCTTCGTGCTGTTGCTCCTGCTCAAGGCCAGCACCTATTCCTCTTCAAGGGCCAGCTTATTCAGCTCCATCTCATAAACATGCTCCATCTCATAAACATGCTCCTTTGGCTCCAGCTTTGGACCACGTTTCCAGACCGGACTATCGTCAAGAGACACGTAGGTTCAAACCAGAGGCTGCCGAATTGGCAAACCGGAATAAACCCCACATTAACAAATTGATACAGCAAAAAGGCCTTCCTTGGCATACGACTGAGAGCGTACACACAAAGAGAAGGACTTCAAAGTATAAAGAAAGAGCAGCAGCATATGCGTCAACAAAATCTTTTAACTGCAATGCCGTGCCTCTATCCATGCTCTGCACGGTTAACCTTAGCAGAGTTGGATGTGATGGCCTAATTAAAGCTGCAAAGAATGATATAAGGGGAACCACCACGGCCAATGATGAGTTGGCATCCACGTTTTTTGAGGGGATGAGGAGAGAATTGAGAAGGAGTACTGGAGATAGAAATATGACATACCCAATAAGGACAAATACGAATACGACAAATAACGTGGATACAACCCTCAATCTCCTAGAGGTCAATAATGATACCACCAGGTCCCAGGATGGGATGAACGAATACTTTGAATCCATGGCCGGAGCCACGAATATCTTGGCTCCCAACCATGGAGGGTCTCTCCCGTCTAGCCCCAATGGGAGTAGTTCATCAGATTCCTCTATAAGTAGCGAAGACCATGGAGATACAAATTATGAGTTGGAGTCGGAAATAAACCGACTGAAAGAGGAAATCTTTGGTAGGAGGCCGAACATAGCAAGGAATAATGGAAGGGGAGGAAATAATCTGGTAAGGAATGTTCCTCGGAAAAAGAGGAGGAGGATGGAATATGCGGTGACTCAACGCGCCTGGGACAAGAACAGAGGCCGAGTCACCCAGAACGCTATCCTGGGCAAAGACCCGCTCGCTAGCCCTGCCCTTCCGCCAGGGACAGTGGAGTACTGGACGGCTCTCTTTAGGAGGCATAGTCCAGCTAGCAATATTATCATAGACGAAGTACCCGAAGGTTGCACCATTCTTGAGCCCGTGACCATCCAAGACGTCGAGTGGTGCAAAAAGAGAACTAGTCTCAAAACGTCGCCGGGCCCTGACGGCATAAGAGCTGCCGACTTTAGAGCGGCGGCTAATGACCGCGTTGCAGAACTTTATAATCTTATCCTGCAGCATAAATCTTGTACTAAGGAATGGGCAAAGGGTAGAACTACCCTTTTGCCAAAGAAGGAAGTCCCCCAAGAGGCCGGGGACTTCCGACCCATTACAGTGACATCCGTGGTGACCCGCGGGCTGCACAAAATATTATCCAAGCGTTTGGCTGAGCGCCTCCCTTCCTCAATCAGACAGAAAGGGTTCAAGGCTGAGGAAGGTGTCAGCAGCAATTTAATAATATTAAAAGCAATGATGAAAGAGGCCACAACTGAGTCGAGGACCTTATATCTAGCCTTCATTGACTTTAAGAAGGCCTTCGACTCAGTAAGTCATCTGGCACTGCTGGATACAGCTAGGGCCGCTGGCCTCGACGAAGACTCAACCCAGTACCTCAAAACATTCTATTCGAGTATAAGCACGGAGGTTGCTGGAGTTGAGGTAGATATCACGAGAGGAGTCATGCAGGGGGATCCGCTGTCCCCCCTGCTTTTTAACATAGTGCTAGATCATGCACTCAAGCGCCTCTCTCAGGGCGTAGGGGCAACGCTACGAGGTGTGGCGATACAATATATAGCGTTTGCTGACGATATCGTTGTCGTGGCACAGAGCAGAGATGGTTTGACACTCATGATTAAGAAACTGCTGGATGAGGCGGGCAGACTTGGCCTTGAGCCAGGCCTGCAGAAGTGTGCCAAGGCCGGTATCGTCGGCGACCGCTCACGGAAGACCTGGTACGTAGATACCCGCCCCTTTACATATGGGAATACCCACATCCCGGTGACGAGTCCCGAGGGGGTATACAAATACCTTGGGGTTGAGATCGGGCTCGGAACCAATGTAAATGGGGCGAAACTGATTGGGAGGGCCAGAACGGAGTTGGGGAATCTACAGGTAGCACCCTTGAAACCCCAGCAGAAATTCTGGGCCCTTAAAAACGTGCTTATACCACGGCTACATCACGTGGCCGTGCATGGAGACCTTAAGAAGTTCCATTTAATGGGACTCGATCGGGAGATCCGAAAATTTGTCCGCAAGTGTTTGCACCTTCCGGGCGACACTCCACTGGCGGTGTTCTATGCGGGGTTGGCGGCAGGTGGCCTCGGTATTTTTAATTTCACTGAAGGTACACCTAAAGCCCTGATAGAATGCCATAGACGTCTAGCAAGGTCCCCAGACCCTCTGGTGGCGGGTATTGCTGCCGACCTGGCTCAACACCTTCAGACTCCTGCCACCATTGACTGGGGTGCCAAGCTCTATAACACTGTTGACGGATGCGGCTTGAGGGAAGCTCCCTTTGGTCTAAAACCAAAATGGATGGACGGTGGGACCCGCATGATGAAGGGAGGCACCTTTTGCAATGCCATTAAGCTAAAACTGGGGCTTCTAACCACCCCGGCCCGAAGCGCAAGAGGCAGGCAGGTAAGCAGCCGCTGCGATCTTGGCTGCAATGCCCCCGGAACCTTGCATCATATCACACAGGTGTGTCCTGCCGTCCAGCCGTGGCGTATAAAGCGGCACGATAAGATCAAGTGCTTCGTGAAAGAGAAGGCAATTGCGGCAGGGTTCAATGCCTTAGATGAACCCCACATCTCCACGACTAACGGGCTCAGAAAGCCAGATTTGGTTATCTGGAAAGAAGGTGTGTCTATGGTGATAGACGCCCAAGTAAATGCAGACGCAAATGTGCGTCCCCTGGACTACTTCGACGCTGCAAAAATCACTAAGTACAATACCGAATGTGTCAAGAGAGCCGTGCAAGATCTTACGGCGGCAACACCCTCAGTGACGGCTATAACCGGGAACTGGCGGGGGGTGTTGTCAAGGGGAACCATCAGCCTGTGTCAGAGGCTTAAGATCAGCATGCGTGATATTGAACTAATTACTGTGAAGATC
This sequence comes from Palaemon carinicauda, assembly GCF_036898095.1. Lineage (NCBI taxonomy): Eukaryota > Metazoa > Arthropoda > Malacostraca > Decapoda > Palaemonidae > Palaemon > Palaemon carinicauda. Next base: position 96,532,261 of record NC_090749.1, on the reverse strand, counting down.
CTGGATGGTGGGTTGGCAATCTATGCCAACTATATGGGTATGTCCGGTGGAGGTGACGTCTCCTAACCTCCCCGTCCATGAAGAATTGACCGTCCGACGTTCCTCCAGGTGCCGAAGAACCGGGCTCCTGTTGAGTGGATAGATGCCGGCCAGGGATTCAGCAGCGGTTTGTCATCTGAGCGTATATTTATAAGGGAATGCTGTACTCCCTGTTTAGTATGTAAGGCTAGTTTCAAGTTAGTTGTAAGACCTAGTATGTAGATTATATCAAGATCTCTGTAACTTGTATTAGGAAAAGAGTCTAACCTCTGAGAAAAGAGTGAGGTACTATTAGGTTTAGGATAACATCTTAGTGAGAGCTCTCAGGTTAAGGTTAGGCAAAAAAAAAAAAAAAAGAAAAAAAATTGTATCTGGTAAAGGTGAACCCAAGGCACCGTAAAAGGAGGCAGAACCCTCCGCCTCTGGGAGTCACTTTCCACCTTAGGACCCACAGGGGATCAAGATCTCATTTACCGAGACCTACAGGCTTCCACTGATCAAAGTTGTCGAGAAAGCTCCTCCCTCTGAGGCCTTACAATCGGAGACCATCAGCTCTCTCGCAACTTGTGAGACAGGTTGCCTCTACTAGGCCTCGTTTCCCTGTGGCACAACCCGATTATGACATTGACACATCTCAGACTTGACAGGGTTCAAGTTTTGAGATAGATGAAGAGTATGGATCAGACAATTCTATAGTTGAGCTCTCGGCTCCAGCTAGCCCAAAGACTTCTGACATGCTGTTAGATGTCAGCATCACCCTGCATGCATGAGACCCCTTACTCCCCTACTAAGGGGAGAGATGCAGCAGTAGATGTAAAATGCCGAGCTCCCAAGGCCAACATACAAGGTTAGAATTTCCTTGGTCAAAACTTGCAGCTGGGTCTCGTGCGAAAGTTGACTCAGAATTTTGCAAGGAAAGATCCCCTGACAACTGGATGATCTAGGAAATTACTTCCTCCTTCCTTTGTGAGACAGACAATATTATATCATGAATAATGACACCCCCCCCCCCAATGCTGCAGTTTCAGCCCTGACCCAAGGCTTGAATGCAGAGAAGCAGGGAGCTTAGTTAGTGGTGGTTATATACACTGATGCCTCAAATATAAAGAGAATGGTGAAAACATTGCCTTAGGCCTCCTGGATGGACCACTGGTTGGGGATGGAGGGGTTTTTAGCCTCCACCGAAAATTTGGCGGACCCCAAGAAACTTGAGGTTATTAAGAACATCATCCTTACTGGTGCAAGAGCTAATTGGTCCTGAAGAGATGTGACGCTCTCACCTCTAAATTCCAGAAGCAGTGCCAAGGAGGGAGATTGTTGGCTCAGACTCCTCTGTACGAGCAGGATATTTGTTCCCTCTCGAAGCCATGACTGAGAAGTGGAGGAAGGCAAGCCAAACTCCCTCCTTTAAAGGGCAGTAACATTTCAGCCTCCCACTGCCACTTACCAGGCCTAAGGTTTCTCTAGCACCAAGGCCATAAGAATGTCAGATTTGGCCAAAGGCAATATCTGCCTAAGAGAGGTAAATCCCAAAAGCCTCTCTTTCAGGCCAAAGGAGCCAGAAGACAAGTGGGGAGACCTGGAGGATGTGGTTGACGTCCCTCTAGAGGTGGCTTCCTTCCCACAGTACCACCTGTGGGAGAGTTGCCTAAGAATGGTGGCAGAGATGGCATTGCCACAGGGCCAAACCCTGGACAGTAAGTGTCCTACGATCGGGTAATGTTATCCCATTCACCAGCTTTCCTCCTCCCCATCAAGATAATTTTCCAATGCAACCAAATCAGTGAAGGACAAAGACCTTTCGGCAGAAATTCAGACCATGATAAAGAAAAGGTTCTCGACGGGCCTCCAGGCTTTTATAGTTGACTCTTTCTTGTAGAAAAGGCATAAGGATCCTAGAGACCAGTCATCGACCTCTCTGCTCTGAAGAAGTCTGTGCAACAGACTCCATTCATGGAGGGGTCCACAGCCACTGTCAAGCTGGCCAGAAGACCAAAAGACTTCATGATCATGGACCTAAAGGATGCATATTTTCAGATCACAGTCCGTTCATCCAAAAGGAAGTACCTCTGGTTTGTGCTTCATGACAAGTCATACCAATTCAAGGTGCTGGGCTTCAGCTTGTTGATAGGCCATCAGGTGTCTGTAAAAGTTTTCACCTAGTCTCACACACGGGCCCACGCCAAAGGTATTTGTCTCCTGCGCTATCTAGATGACTGGCTGATCCTGTTTTGTCTCGATCTGTTGATTGTGGTAAACAAGGACAAGTTGAACTTCCAGCCAAACCAGGAAATGGTATAACTGTGGATGAGGATATATGCCATTCTCAGTGGAAGCCTTTTCTTCGCAGGACAGAATCGCAAGATTCAAGAAAGTGGCACAATCTTTCATCAAGTGGGACTCGATGCCAGCCTGTCTGTGGCAGCGACTGTTGGGTCACCTGGCCTCAGAGTGCTTGGTGCCAAACAGTCATCTTCGCATGCACTCAATAATATGGCAACTAAAGAACACCTGGTGTCAGAGCAGGGATCCTCCTATTATGTTCATTCCAGTGGTGACAGTAGAAGAAAGACTGGAGTTGGTGGAGTCTCAACTCAAAACCTTCTCAGGGGTGTATAGCTCCTTTCTCCTCCCCCAGAATTTATGCTCTTCATCAATGCATCAGCACTTGGCCTCCAAGCAGGGGTCCGAATCAGAGCGCCTTTACCATATAGACTTCCTGAAGTTGAAAGCTACATTCCTTACTCTTCAACAATTCCATCCACTTCTATTAGGCCAGTTGGTAGTGTTGACAAGTGAAAATACAATTGTAGTGGTTTACTTAAACATAAAAGGAGGAACTATTTCACGACAACTTTGCCAACTAGCCATAAAAATTCTGCAACAGACAGAGGACATGGCAATCTCTCTGTCAGCCTGGTTCATACTAAGCAAAAGAACATTCTGGCAGACAATCTGAGTTGGAAGACTCACATAGTTGGATCCGAGTGGTCTTTGAGTCCTCGGATAGCGAACAAAATAATAACTTTGTGGGGTCCCTAAACCAAAAGCTTCTGGTTTTAAAGGCCATTCATGAATGGAAGAGGTAAGAAACAGTGACAATTCACTAGCTACTAGGACTATTATGCCGTAGAGACTGACCATATTTACATACCAGCAGCCAAGTCTCCTCTCCACCCAAGCTAGGACCAGGTAGGTCCCAACAATGGCTGCTGATGACTTAGCAGATAGATCTATAGACTCCCTAAAACCCCCATCCTTAGCTCACAAGGAGGGTGAGGTTGCAGACACTACAAGAAACTATTAAGCTTTTGTGGTAATCAAACTCCAGTCCGACAGTTCATCAGGTAGGGACGTTTCCAACAGCCAGCAGCAACAGGCGATATCCCAGGATACCTCCCAACATCTGTTGGACAACCTGGATGTCTATGTATAATGTATATCCCCCATTCTTCTTCTTGAGGAATTAACCCCACTTTCTAATCTGTTGTGTAAAGAGCACATCAAGATTTAACACCAAACAGAGATTATTCAGCATCTTTTCACTCGAAGATTTTCACAACAAGTGGCGAAACACTTGTCTAAATACCCCAGGGAGTCATCTTCCTCGGTAAATCAAGTGAAGTAAGCAATCTTTCGTTTTTGGTGTTGTGGAAGGGGTGCCAATATGCGTCCTAATTGCTGAGTTTTTACTGTACCTCTAAGAGAAAAAGCTCCACATAGTGCCGGCTTTTAGAACCCATAGTTCAGCTTTGAGTCTCGAGTTTAGACTGAAAAGATTCGACATTATTTCTACAGCGGAATTGTGTATGCTCATACGGAGCTTTGAGCGAGCTTGCCCTCAGTCGAAAGTTAGAACCTCTTCGTGGAATGTAACGTTAGTCCTGCATTCCCTAAAAGGAGCTCCTTACAAGCCCCTGAATTGAGCCTCTGATAGAGACTTCACTCTTTTGCTTGGTCTTGCCTCAGCTTTTGCGAGTCGGTGAGCTGCATGGTCTTTCTTTCGTCATTACCCTGTCGTAATCCATTCAAGGGGATGGTGGCAGGTCTCGTTCAACTTTGTCCCAAGTTCATTGCGAAGATGTCGTACCCCATTCAAGGGGATGGTGGCAGGTCTCGTTCAACTTCGTCCCAAGTTCATTGCGAAGATGTCGTACCCCATTCAAGGGGATGGTGGCAGGTCTCTTTCAACTTCGTCCCAAGTTCATTGCGAAGACTCAAAATCCGAAATTTACATCCTTCTGGATTTTGAGTCTTTGAGAAATATTCAATGATTTTGATGATCAGTTGCTTTTGTATCCTGTGAGAGCATTGAGGTACTATCCCAAATGAACAAGAGGAGCTCGCCCTCATACTAAACATTTGTTTTCAAATACAGGCAAAGTTAAAAGGAAGGACACTATCTTTTCCTGGATTAAGTAGGTCATTGACTGCATTTCTAATCCATCTCTTTCCCATCAAGGGAGACCAAGACTCAGAGCTCACGATGTCGGGTGTAAGTATGTCTCTTGTTTTCAAAATAATCTTTTAGTGATGCAGGTAGTTCAGGCGGGTGTATGAAAGTGTTAAACCACCTTCATAGCCCACTACCTGCAAGATGTAACACACCGGTCCCTAGATACTTTCTCTCTAGGACTGTGGCAGCTGCTCAATAAGTGGTATATCCCTCACAGGACTGTTAGCAGTTAGTCAAGGGCTGAGCTTACGGATGTAGTTAAAGATTAATGGAAAGAATGACTGGCCGCTTTCTTTAATTAATTTTCTCCTGTCTTGGGGCACAGCATCCGACTTCCCTGTCAGCTGGATCTTGATTATATTGCAGGTAAGCCCCATGTAGCTGCTTAGCTACATCATCGAGTGATATTTTAATTACGTTCCCATTCTCCTTACGAGAGGGAGATCGGGGCTGGGTAAACCCATGTGTATATTCGCAAATCTATTGCTTATATGAATTGCATAGACAGTGTCACGTTAGTATTCTGCATCAACTTCCAGCCTTGTATTGGCCATGACCCTTCAGCATAGTAATGCTCATCTCACGCATTATCTTGCTTAGATGTAGCAATCCCAGGTATTAATGTTCCAGTCAAGTGGAAAAAGAACTTCCACCCACCAAAGGGTGGGTCTCCTATGTAAAGAACAAGGGTTTGTATTCATCTCGGAACAAATGACAAATTTGAAAGTAACATATTTTTCCTAACTACATTACTGTATACAAACCTGAGTTCTTTTCACAAATTTTAGCTGCCATTCCCTAACCAGGGAAGTCCCGTCTATAATGATAGAGGTGATGTGAGTGAGCAGTGGGCGGTGCTTCCCAGCTAACTCTGATAACAACCAGGACGGTTTTTGACACCTCATTAAAAGTTTTAATTGCCATGTTCCATCGTACACTAGTTTCTATATCCTATGTAAAGAACTCGAGTCTATATACAGTAATTTTCAATATTTAACTTAGCCGGTGATTATATAAGCTGCAGCTCTGCTGCTCGACAGAAAACTCTACGTTAAAAATCCGCCAGCGATCGCTATGCAGGTAGGGGGTGTACTTCAACAGCGCCATCTGTCGTGCAGGTACTCAGTACTCATTGTAAACAAAGAACTCAATTTTCTCTCTGTCGTGCCACCGGCAAGACCTACTAATTCGCTGTTGCTAACTGGATTGGTTTTCACAACTATTTGGTGAAGTACACGTTTCTAGTTTTGAGCTTTCGCTGTGCAGGCTTTCTCTTCAATAAATCCTTGCATTCTTTTTTTGATATCGGATTATTTGTTGACGACTTTGGATAGTTTTTGAATTCCCCTTTGACCAATTCAAAATGGCTGACCTTTCTCAAGTCCCTAAATTCAGGAAGTGTAATGCTAGGGACTGTTCAAGGCGTCTTCCGAAGGCCTCTATCGATCCTCACACCGTTTGTTCCAATTGTCGGGATAAAAACTGTCAATTGGAAGATCGATGTGAGGAATGCGTTGGGCTTTCGGAATTCGATTTTATCGAATTCCAGAAATATACACGTAGGCTAGAGAGAGATAGAGTCAGGAGAAGTTCATCTCGCTCAGTTGATTTTTCCTCTCCTCATGCCCCACAACCTATTCCTTCCCCTGTAGTGGTTGCTCCTAATCCCCCTTCTGGCACTCAGGAACCTTCGATGGCAGATATGATGCGTGCCATCCAAGCTCTGGGTGAGAGAGTCGAGTCCTTGGCTAGTGACCGTAACCAGCTCATGGCAGACGTCAAGGAGTTGAAGTGCAAGAGTGCAGTGGGTAGTGATAAAGTGAGTGATAGTGTTGTGGATAGTGTTGCGCTTGAGGGTTCGTCTGTTCGTGCCTGTCGTCCTCCTAATCCGGGACCTCTTGCAAGCTCCCAAGTCCAGGGGAGAAGCAATGTCGTACGACCAAAGGGTTCGAGAGGCTTTAATCAGCGAACAGACGTTCCCTCCGTGGTTTCGGGCGTATCTACCCAAGATCGCCCCACCCACACAGAGACGAGAGAGCCCATTTATTCCTCGTCTGCGGAAGAGGTTTCTCGTAAGAAACCATGGACCAAGGTCTCACGACCTCTTAAGCGCAAGTCGGTCCCTTCCGCGCAAGTCCAACGGCCCAGTTGTAGCCACTGGGTCAGTTCAGACTCGCTGCAGTCTTCCGATGACTGCTCACCTCCTAAGAGAGGCAAAGCGGTACCGCCTCAGGCAGTCACACCGTCTGTCGCTGCACCTGCTCCTATAGACCCTAAGTGGTCTTTGCTGCAGACCATGCAGTATCAGTTAACGTCTCTGATGCAGGACTTTCGTGCGGAGAAGGTTGCTGCTGCACCAACCTCTTGCCTACAACCTACCACGGTTGTGCGTCCTGTGGACGCTGAGGCAACCTTCTTGCGCACTCCAGCTGAGAGAGTCCCGCCACCCATGCGTTCCAGTGTACCCTGCCAGCCGCATGTTGACGTTCAGCGACGCACGGAACCTTCCGTTGACGTTCTCGAGGTACAACACCCGTCAAAGTTGTTTTGTTTTGACGCGGTGCGTCAACCTCCGCAACCCAGTGTGGTTGCCTCTGCTCGCCCACATCAGACTAGACAGTCTGGAGTAGACGCTGTGCGTCCCCGCGCTGCTATGGTTGTTGCCAGCTCACAGACTGGGCAACAGTTCCATGACGTTGCGTCCGGTTCAGTCACGCGTGCACCCGTGCGACCGGACTCAGCTGACCAGCCGATACCTACTCCTTTGCCGCTTCCTCCTCAATTCTCGGATGATGGACTCTCTGATGATGACGATGCGGCACACGTTGATGAACCACATTCAGACCTTGACGAGCCCAAGACCACGCAACCCTCTTTGGACTTTAGAAAAGTTCTTGCTCTGTTCAAAGAGATGTATCCGGACCAGTTTGTGTCTGTGGCTCCACGCTCTCCTCCGTCAGAGTTTGCTTTAGGTACGCAGTCATCCTCGCCTGCCTTTACGAAACTCGTCCTCGCACGCTCGTCCAAGAGAGCTTTACGAGTTTTAGGAGATTGGATGCAGTCCAAAAAGAGTCTAGGGAAGACAGCCTTTACGTTTCCCCCTGCTAAACTCTCTTCCAGATCGAGCGTCTGGTATGCCACGGGAGAAGTTCTCGGCTTGGGAGTTCCTGCCTCTGCCCAGGGCGACTTCTCAAGTCTTGTAGGATCTCCCCGCAGGCTAGCCATGAGACGCTCTAAGATATGCTGGTCACCTTCGGACCTAGACCATCTGTTGAAAGGAGTATTTAGAGCCTTCGAGGTCTTCAACTTTTTGGACTGGTGTCTGGGAGCTTTGAGCAGGAAGATCTCCCCTTCTGACAAGGAATCTTCCTTGCTCATCATGTCCTGCATGGACAAGGCCATACGTGACGGATCTAGTGAGCTTGCTGCTTCGTTCGTATCCGGGGTCCTCAAGAAGCGTGAGAACCTTTGCTCTTTCCTGTCAGCTGGAGTGACACCGTGTCAAAGATCAGAACTTCTGTTTGCTCCTCTCTCTAAGTGCCTTTTTCCAGAGGACTTGATTAAGGAGATTGCTGCTTCTTTGATTCAGAAGGACACCCATGACCTGGTTGCGTCCTCTGCCCGCAAAGCCACCCCTTTGCCTACCTTGTCAAGACCCAGGATGGACACTCCAGCGTCCAGATTTATTCCGCCCTTTCGTGGCAGAGCCTCCAGCAGAGGAGGTGCTCGTGCCGAAGGGAGACGTGGGAAGAAGAAAGGAACCAAGTCCTTTAAAGGCAGAGTCTGACTGCCACCTTCTTCAGACAGCAGTGGGAGCCAGACTCAAGAACTTCTGGCAGACCTGGGAGAAGAGAGGCGCAGATGCACAATCTGTGAAGTTGCTCAGAGAGGGGTAAAAGATCCCGTTTGTACGAAAACCCCCTCTAGCAACGTCTCCCATCGATCTCTCTCCCAGGTACAGAGAGGAAGACAAGAGACGAGCATTGAAACAGGAGGTGTCTCTCTTGCTAGAAAAGGGAGCGGTAGTCAAAGTCCTGGACCATCAAACCCCGGGCTTCTACAACCGTCTCTTCTTAGTGGTAAAGAAGACAGGAGGGTGGAGGCCGGTGCTAGACGTCAGTGCGCTGAATGTCTTTGTCACAAAGCAGACGTTCGCCATGGAGACCACAAAGTCCGTTCTAGCAGCGGTCAGAAAGGAAGACTGGATGGTCTCTTTAGACCTAAGGGACGCATACTTTCACGTCCCCATCCACCCAGACTCCCAACCTTTTCTGAGATTCGTTTACGAAAAGGTTGTCTACCAGTTTCAAGCCCTGTGCTTTGGCCTAAGCACAGCTCCTCTTGTGTTTACGAGGCTGATGAGGAATATAGCCAAATTCCTTCATTTAGCGGACATCAGAGCCTCCCTCTATTTGGACGACTGGCTTCTAAGAGCTTCTTCCAGTCGTCGCTGTCTGAAGGATCTAAAGTGGACTCTAGATCTGACCAAAGAATTGGGTCTCCTGGTCAATATGGAAAAGTCTCAACTGGTCCCATCCCAAACTATTGTGTATTTAGGGATGGAGATTCACAGTCAAGCTTTTCGGGCTTTTCCGTCGGCCCCCAGAACAAGTCAAGCCCAGTTATGCATCCAGAACATGCTGAAGAAGGAACGATGTTCAGTCAGGCAGTGGATGAGTCTGATAGGGACACTATCATCCCTGGAACAGTTTGTATCGTTAGGAAGACTACACCTCCGTCCTCCTCAATATCACCTAGCTGTTTACTGGAAAAAGGACAAGACGCTAGAAGCGGTCTCGATCCCCATTTCCGAGAAGATGAAGTCTTCCCTGACTTGGTGGAAGGACAGTATCAGCCTCAGAGAGGGTCTGCCCCTGGCTGTTCAGACTCCCAACCACGTTCTCTTCTCGGACGCATCGGACACGGGCTGGGGCGCGACTTTAGACGGTCGGGAATGCTCGGGAACTTGGAACTCGAGTCAAAGAACAATGCATATCAACTGCAAGGAGCTACTGGCAGTTCATCTGGCCTTGAAAAGCTTCAAGTCTCTCCTTCAAGGCAAAGTGGTGGAGGTGAACTCGGACAACACCACGGCTTTGGCGTACATCTCCAAGCAAGGAGGGACCCACTCTATGACGTTGTACGAGATCGCAAGGGACCTCCTCACCTGGTCAAAAGATCTAAACATTTCTCTAGTAACGAGGTTCATCCAAGGCAACTTGAATGTCATGGCAGATTGCCTCAGTCGGAAGGGACAAATCATTCCAACAGAATGGACCCTACACAAGGATGTGTGCAAGAGACTGTGGGCCACATGGGGCCAGCCTACCATAGATCTCTTCGCAACCTCGATGACCAAGAGGCTCCCAATATATTGCTCACCAATCCCGGACCCAGCAGCAGTTCATATAGATGCCTTTCTACTGGATTGGTCACATCTAGACCTATATGCATTCCCCCCGTTCAAGATTGTCAACAAGGTACTGCAGAAGTTCGCCTCTCACGAAGGGACAAGGTTGACGTTAGTTGCTCCCCTCTGGCCCGCGAGAGAATGGTTCACCGAGGTACTTCGATGGCTAGTGGACGTTCCCAGAACTCTTCCTCTAAGGGTGGACCTTCTACGTCAGCCACACGTAAAGAAGGTACACCAAGGCCTCCACGCTCTTCGTCTGACTGCCTTCAGACTATCGAAAGACTCTCGAGAGCTAGAGGCTTTTCGAAGGAGGCAGCCAGGGCGATTGCTAGAGCAAGGAGGACATCCACTCTTAGAGTCTACCAGTCGAAGTGGGAAGTCTTCCGAAACTGGTGCAAGTCAGTATCAGTATCCTCGACCAGTACCTCTGTAACTCAACATTTGACTTCCTTTTATACCTAAGGAAAGAAAGATCTCTTTCAGCTCCCACTATCAAGGGTTACAGAAGCATGTTGGCATCAGTCTTCCGTCACAGAGGCTTAGATCTTTCCAACAACAAAGATCTACAGGACCTCCTTAAGTCTTTTGAGACCACGAAGGAGCGTCGTTTGGCTACACCTGGTTGGAATTTAGACGTGGTACTAAGATTCCTTATGTCAGAAAGGTTCGAGCCACTACAATCAGCCTCCTTTAAAGATCTCACTTTAAAGACTCTTTTCCTGGTTTGCTTAGCCACAGCTAAAAGAGTCAGTGAGATTCACGCCTTCAGCAGGAACATCGGATTTTCATCTGAAACGGCTACATGTTCTTTACAACTTGGTTTTCTAGCCAAAAACGAGCTACCTTCTCGTCCTTGGCCGAAGTCGTTCGATATTCCAAGCCTATCAAATATGGTTGGAAATGAACTAGAAAGAGTCTTATGCCCTGTTAGAGCTCTTAAGTTCTATTTAAGACGAACTAAACCTTTACGAGGACAGTCAGAAGCTTTATGGTGTTCTGTTAAGAAACCATCTTTGCCTATGTCAAAGAATGCTTTATCCTATTTTATCAGACTGTTAATACGAGAAGCTCATTCCCATCTGAGTGAGGAAGACCAAGCTTTGCTGAAGGTAAGGACATATGAAGTTAGAGCTGTCGCAACTTCAGTGGCCTTTAAACAAAATAGATCTCTGCGAAGTATAATGGACGCAACCTATTGGAGAAGCAAGTCAGTGTTCGCGTCTTTTTATCTTAAAGATGTCCAGTCTCTTTACGAGAACTGCTACACCCTGGGACCATTCGTAGCAGCGAGTGCAGTAGTGGGTGAGGGCTCAACCACTACATTCCCCTAATTCCATAACCTTTTTAATCTTTCTCTTGAAATGTTTTTATTGTTGTTTTTGGGTTGTCCGGAAGGCTAAGAAGCCTTTCGCATCCTGGTTGATTTGGCGGGTGGTCAAATTCTTTTCTTGAGAAGCGCCTAGATTAGAGGTTTTGATGAGGTCCTGTAGTATGGGTTGCAACCCTTGATACTTCAGCTCCTAGGGGTCGCTCAGCATCCTAAGAGGATCGCGAGGCTCCGTAAGGAAGACGTACTTAAAAAGGCAGAGTAATTGTTCAAGTCGACTTCCTTACCAGGTACTTATTTATTTTATGTTTGTTATTTTGATAACTGCTAAAATGAAATAAAAAATCCTTAGCTCATATAATGTAAACATTTATTGCTGGTCTCTACCCACCCCCCTGGGTGTGAATCAGCTTATATAATCACCGGCTAAGTTAAATATTGAAAAATGTTATTTTTATAATAAAATAAATTTTTGAATATACTTACCCGGTGATTATATATTAAAGGACCCTCCCTTCCTCCCCAATAGAGACGCAGTGGACCGAGGAGAAAATTGAGTTCTTTGTTTACAATGAGTACTGAGTACCTGCACGACAGATGGCGCTGTTGAAGTACACCCCCTACCTGCATAGCGATCGCTGGCGGATTTTTAACGTAGAGTTTTCTGTCGAGCAGCAGAGCTGCAGCTTATATAATCACCGGGTAAGTATATTCAAAAATTTATTTTATTATAAAAATAACATTTCTATAGATACAAGATTAATTTGTCCTGGAGTGGCTTTCCTATCATGATTTTATAGCATAATGAGGGCAGTTTTACATGTAAATCACCTTATTCGTTCCAAGCCCTACAAAAACACATTAAATTTTATAAAAAAAACTATAACCTCAATGAAATACAACCAAATACATTTGAATCATTCCATATACCTAACCTAACTGTTAATAGCTGTAAATGAAGTAGTTATTGGAACATAATGCAATAATAAATGGAAAATAATACAATATGTACAGTACTGTACATATACAAAATATACAGTACCGTACATACTGTACTTTATTAATGTTACCCTTACCCTTACTGTAGAGAGGTATATTTTCTATCATGCATAACCAAAGCGTTTTCTTCAACTTGCGCATATTTTTAACTGTAGGTTATTTATTGTTCAGTAATAAATTCATTGTAATACAAGCCAGATTCATTGATGTTCATATCCAAGTGTACTTACTTTGTAAAATGAATAAACTTCTAACTGTTCATTAAACAGTTTTTTATTTATTTACCGAAATGAAAGAAAAATATATCACTAATATTTTGATATGCGTAGTAGCGTTATGCGTACGTACATACTGTATATACACACTATACAATACTGTTTAATATATTTTTTTGTTTAAAAATGTACATGTAAAATTAACTGTAAATAAATAATCGTGACATTAAAAGGAAAAAATGTTAAGATTTCTTATCTATTTACCGAAATGAAAGAAAAATATATCACTGTTTTTATATGCGTACATACATACTGTACATTACTTTTCATTGTTTTTTTTAATCTAAAAATTTACTTATTGATATGAAATATGGGAGCAGGATCTTACAGTGGCAACTAGCATCAAAGTAGGGAGATAACCAATGGGAAAGCAAGACGATGGTGGTGAGTTTAGAGTTTTGCAGCATATAAACACAAATGGAAAAATTACCTCTATATAAGGTATGTGTTACCCACATCTTATGGCAGAAAACCCGTGATGGGCACCCAGGGGCAGGCTGAAAATCCGGGAGCTGCCAGAATGGTTTGTTACACCTGAATTTAATCGGAGAAAATCGATAAATGTTTGCAAACAAGACCTCCTTCTCCCTGATGACAGGTATCCCTTGGAAAAGAGGTGAATGCATCTCTGTTCCTGATTGAAAAAACTTGAATAAACACAAATTGTTCCCCCAAAGGGAACAGAATTCTTATGCAAAGTTTTGAAGTCTAAGTACCTTTTGATACTTAACATACGATACAGAGATTTTAGGGAGAACCTGACAGGGATGGAGGAGGAGCCCATTTGAGACCAGACTACATATATCTGGGATTTACAGGAAAGTAGGGCTCATAAATAACCTGACTTTCCCCAGGGGATAAAATCATCGACTGTTAAAGAGAGCTAATGATTTATTGGAATGAGCTCCATTTTGCTTGGTTTCCGGCATTAGTTGACTAAAACCGAGAGCGTCCTTTGCAAACCAAGGAACGTCAAAAGGTTCTGTACGATAATAAGCAGCCCGTGCTACATCTCACAAGTGTGAGGTGCACCTGTGAAGGTAGCACGTGCAGCGGCGAAGCAAATGACCTTCTTCGGCAGTAGCTTGCTTGCCTATATTTGGGTGTGTCAAATCACAGCTTCCCTGACTCAAGGCAAGTGATCGTACTCAAGCTTAAGCACTGTGAACACATTTCCATGTGTGAGCAGCCCCGTGGTACCTCATGCAGTTGCTTGCAGGATAATGTGCATACAATAAAGCGCAACAGCATTGCTCAAAAGGAATTGATCGTTCACGCCACATAGCAATCAGACCTTTATGAGGAGGTCACCCGCTTGAAAGGCGCACCTGTAGGTGAATACTTACCTGCCATCACTCGTAAAACATAAGTACAAATTGATTCTATTCCGTCGGGAGTAGAGGCTTTAGGCAATAACCTCAAACTGTAATGTCTCAAGAGACTTGGGGCCAGAGGGCATGACAGGGTGAGGTGGAGGCCAACACCATATAAGTGCTCCGAAGAGCTCTTTATCCTATAGGGAGGAGAGGTCCAAGGCAATAACCCTGAAGGATTATGTATCACGAGACTCCAAGGCCACGATGGTGAGAGACGGCACTCAGCAGGCATACCCATCTGCAGCAATAACTTTGTCATATTGGCCTTGTTGTATTGCCGCAGATCTCTACGTCCATAGCGAGATCTGGGGGTTGTAAAAGTGAGCATGCATGTGCAACCTTAGAAGCTTGTGCCAGAACCTCACTATGGGGGTGTTGGCGAGCCACTGTAGTTGTGCACAGACCTTCTTCAGTGAGAAGAGCTCATACGTGCACCTCGCTAATTCTCAGTGTCTGGCTACACAACACTGCACAAAACTCTTGCATGAATAGGGTCTATGCATCTTTGCGTCGAAGCTGCATGAAACTTCGTTTCACACAGACCCTTGTCAGCGAGAGGAGCTCGCCTGCGCACTTCACGAATCCTTAGTGGCTGGGTGCGCTATACTCTTTGGCATGACTAGGGTCTGTGCGCACAACCACTTGTAGGCACTTCAACAGGAGGCTGGAAAGTAGCCTTTTGTGCTCATACATGAGGAGGTACAAACTTGTATGGTGGCAAGCAAGGCTGTGAAAATGTCTTCCTGTGTGCTAACACCCAGCAGGAAAGACAGGCTCTTCCCTGTAAAGGGGAGAAAGCTCAAGGCGGAGATCCCGAAAGGACTGGCCTCACAAAACTCGTAGTTTTGTTGTGGTTGTAGGGCAGTGGATGCGAGCGGCATCATCATCTGTGGCAATAACCCCAAAGGGTTATAGCTCACAAGACTCGTTGTGCCCTGGGGGCATGATGGAAGAAGTTACGACGGCAAGCGTTCAGCAGGTATCACCATTTGTGGCAACAACACTGAAGGGTTATTGCTCACGAGACTCATTGTGCCCTTGGGGCATGACGGAAAGGAGGCGACGACAAGCGGTTTGGTTGGTCTGGAGAGCCAAAACTCCAAAGGGCTGGAACAAGGCTCCGACAAATCGAGCACTTTATTCCGAAACCCCCGAGGGACAACAACACAAGTAGAGAGGCCTTTGCTCGTGGACGAGAGAGGTGCTCAACGCCGGGCAGAGAAACTCGACGCTTCATACGCTGCGAGACCACAGTGTGCTGTGTAATCAGCATAGCTTAGAAGTCTGACAATGGTAAGCTTCTGAATTCACCTCAAAAGAATCATCTGACTAGCAGTAACTCCGAGGAGCACCAGCCCGCAACTGCCCACGTTCATGTGCCGGAGCTGCATAAAAGAATGGAAGAGCAAATCGGAAGGCGGCTTCACCTTGAAAGGATCACTCAACTAGTAGTGACTCCGAAGAGTACCAGTCTGCAACTGCACCACGTTTATACGCTGGATCTGCATGAACAAATGGAAGAGCAGATGTGGAGGGTGTTGCAGCTAAGGGCACAAGAAGCTCTGGAGGGTCACCCACCCCAGAGTCTCAGAGGGTAAGACCATGGTCAACCTATGGGGAGGCAGCTGTGCGCTCCTGTTGTTCCCCTAACTGTAGCACCTTCGAAAGTCATTCCCCATGGACAGCAAGAGAGATGGTGAGCACAATTGTTTTGCTAGGGGAAGCAACGGTGTCCGCACCTATGGGTTTTCCGGGGTCAGTCAGTCATCACTCTTAACTTGTTCGTCCTCTGCAGCAGACCGAACAAAGTCAATGGGGAGAGTATGAGAT
>NC_090749.1:96498577-96503546 GCF_036898095.1 Palaemon carinicauda | reverse complement strand
CTGGCCAGAAAGTACTACATTGGATCCTTCTTTCATGTTACGGTTCATTTTCCCTTTGCCTACACGCACACCGAATAGTCTGGCCTATTCTTTACATATTTTCTATTTTCCTTTTTTCCCCTTCCTCCCTTGGCTATTTTCCCTGTTGGAGCCTCTGGGCTTATAGCATCCTGCTTTTCCAACTAGGGTTGTAGCTTAGCTAATAATAATAATAATAATGGTTCTTTTCCGCCATTAGCTCGCTTCGCTCGCATGAAAATAAAACATCAAGCTCGAATGTACTGGCAAGCGGCAATGTTGAGCTGCGCACGCTAACATTACAGGAAAATAAAACATGCCAACAATTGAACAGCTGAGAAGAGAGGGAATTTTTGAAAACAGAATTGAGTGGAGAAGACAACTGATTCCACTGACAGGCTGAAAGCCTACCTGGGTTGTTGTTGTTGGGGTATTAAAGCCAACACTTGTTGTTGGCACGGGCCTTTCCCTTGGTTGGCCCGTAGGTGATGACACCTGGGAGTGGAAGTGAAGTGAAAACATCAACCTCGTATGTACTGGCAAACGGTAATGTTCGAGCATGCGCAGATTATCAAGGAGAATTCTGAGACCGAGGGATCGTTCGGACCGTCACAACGGCGTAGGTGAATGATTGCATGGCCCGCTGGAAGCGTATGACGACTACTGGCGTAAATATCACACTTTTATTACGCAAGTAACGAGTCTTTGTAATGTGGTGACTAGGCGATTGTATTGAATTTATAGTAATTTATAGATTTCTGTGTGACTTTTTTTTTTTTTTTTTTTTTTTTTGCATGGCAGATGTTAAGCGTACGTATTACTGCTATGTAACCTCGTCATAGAGTAATGGATTAGGTTCGTCATGTAATTCATCGTAATGTGTGTGTATATATATATATATATATATATATGTGTGTGTGTGTGTATATATGTATATATTAATATATATGTCTATATATGTATAAATATATTATATATATGTGTGTATATTTTATATATATATATATATATATATATATAAATAGAGAGAGAGAGAGAGAGAGAGAGAGAGAGAGAGAGAGAGAAAATGAGGTTAATTCATAATGATTACTTTGAATTTGTTATAATAAAAGCAAATTATCGACTTTTTCTTCAAATAGTTCTGGAAGTAATTGGGGTATCTCTCTCTCTCTCTCTCTCTCTCTCTCTCTCTCTCTCTCTCTCATATACTTAAAGGTAATGGTAAACGGTGTTACCATCAGATTTTTTGAAAAATTTCGAAAATTTGGTTTTTAAAAATCAATTAATTTGTTTTTTGAGAGAATTTAGAGCAATGAGTCAACATTAATGAGAAATAGTATTTTCTGTCCTAACTATAGTCAATTTTTTTTAGAGAGGCAGATTTGCACCGACTCGTAGGGGTGCCCTTTTAGCTCGGAAAAGTTTCCTGGTCGCTGATTGGTTGGACAAGATAATTCTAACCAATCAGCGTTCAGGAAACATTTCCGAGCTAAAAGGGCACCGCTGCGAGTCGGTGCAAATCTGCCTCGCTAAAAAAATTGACTATAGTTAGTAGAGATATATAATTGTATATCCGTTTGTATTTTTTTATTTTAATTAACAATAATAATCTAGAGGGGCACTCAGTAGAGCGCAGATCTCCGCCGCGGCAGCTTATTTCTAGAAATTTTGCTTGACCTTGACCTTGGCCTTTGACCTTAACCTGTATTAATTGGTGTGGATTTCCATAACCTCAAATATGAACCAAGTTTGAAGTCTCTGTGACAACGATGTCCAAACTTATGGCTGATTACGTGAATTGGACCTATTGCTTGACCGTGACCTTGACCTTCCAAAATTTAATAACTTCCAGCTTTTTACATAAGAGTTAATCCCTGGAAGTTTCATTGCGATGAAAATTGTGGCCAAGAATCTGTTCACAAACAATCACACAAACAAACACACACACGCAAAAACACACAAACAGGGGGTAAAACATAACCTCCTTCCAACTTCGTTGGCGGAGGTAACTAAGAAATTATACAACCATTTACCTTTGAAAAACCGCCTCGACTTAGAGACTTTCATGCGGGGGTAACGCCCCCTCTCTCCTCCCTTCCCCCTCCTCTCCCCTCCCTAAAACACCCCCTTCGACTAAGAGTTTTTCATTTAGAGGTAACACCTCCCCTCCCCTCCCCTCCCCTCCCCTCCCCTTCCCAAAACACCCCCTCCCCTCCCCTCCCTAAAATAACCCCTCCCCTCCCCTCCTTTCAAACACCCCCTCCCCTCCCTTCCCCTCCTTTCAAACACCCCCTCCCCTCCCCTCCCTAAAATAACCCCTCCCCTCCCCTCTTTTCAAACACCCCCTCCCCTCCCCTCCTTTCCTTTCAAACACTCCCTCCCCTCCCCTCCCCTCCCCAAAATACCCCCTCCCCCTCCCCTCCCTAAAATACCCCCTCCGTTCCTTAAAACACATACCCCCTCCCCTCCCCTCCCCTTCCCCCCTCCCACGGAAACAGCATGACTCATCCTAGAACAAGAGGCGTCTTTTGTTCAGGATGAAATTATCCTGACGAAGATAATGGAAGGACATCATTATTAGCGTAGCGCAACTGAAGAGGGAGGGAGGGAAGGAAGGAGGGAGGGAGGGAGGGAGGGAATCGATGCTTTGAAAGCTTCGTAAGAAACATTGTTATGGTAATTTGAATTCGTGTTTTTGTAATTCGCGTAGTTTAATGCGACTGGTAATTTTCTTGTTATTATTTATAGTTATTACTATTTATGTGTTTGTGGTGGCTTTTTTTGTTTTGAATTAACCACGAAGAACAGAAGAAATTTATATTGAATTATTTTGTATTACTACATTTTATATATGAGTTTTATTTTATTTTGTTGAATTAACCACGAAGAACAGACGAAATTTATATTGAATTATTTTGTATTACTACATTTTATATATGATTTTTTTTTATTTTGTTGAATTAACCACGAAGAACAGACGAAATTTATATTGAATTATTTTTGGATTATTACTACATTTTATGAGTTTTTTTTTTGTTCAATTAACCACGAAGAACAGAAGAAATTTATATTGAATTATTTTGTATTATTACTACATTTTATATAAGTTTTTTTTTTAATTAACTACGAAGAATAGAAGAAATTTATATTGAATTATTTTGTATTATTACTACATTTTATGTTTGAGGTTTTTTTTTTTTGTTGAATATCCACGAAGAACAAACGAAATTTCTATTGAATTATTTTTTAAAACAATTGTATTTTTGTACCTTTTATTTGATTTAATGTTTGTTCAGTTACTGTAATTTAATCAAGAATTTAAGCAATTGCTTTTAATTAATTTATACAATTTATTTATTTTGATATTATTGATTTAATTTTCCTCTTAATATCGAAGACTATTTAATCGTTAATTTTTTAATTCCGTTCAGTGCTTCATTTGATTTTAATTTATTTAATGGCAATATTTTCAATTTTAATATTAATAATTTAATTTTCCTGTCATTAACGAAGACCATTTAATCGTTAATTATTTATTTCCGTTCAGTGGTTTATTTAATTTCAATTTACTTAATATTAATTATTCCTTTTTGCGTTCGCTACTTGTGATTAAGAAATGCAAAAGAATTATAATGTGCAGGGCACCATTATTGCAACGTGTAACAAATCTTATTATGCAAAAGGCAATGGGATAGAACAAGGCCCGAAAATCATTCGAATAATAGTATAAGAAAAGATTAAATTACCTAAGGTCTATAGAATACATTCTATAGACCTTGAACATTCTGTAGACTTTGAAATCACCGTCTTTTTTTCTGTCCTTTTTCATAGAGTTGGTTCACGACGTCATAGTTGTATTAAATTCTTTTCAAGAATTGGGTTAATTTTACGTGAATGAACTTTTACAACCTATTTATTAATCATGAAAAATACTTTATTGCTTTGTCGATCAACATATCATGTAGGAAATAACATACAAATAAGATTCTCCTCTCTCTCTCTCTCTCTCTCTCTCTCTCTCTCTCTCTATATATATATATATATATATGTGTATATATATATATATATATATGTGTGTATATATATATATATATATATATATGTATATATATGTGTGTGTGGTCTATCTGCTGAGTCATCAGCACCCATTGCCTGGCCCTCCTTGGTCCTAGCTTGGATGGAGAGGGGGCCTGGGCGCTGATCATATGTATATATGGTCAGTCTCTAGGGCATTGTCCTGCTTGATAGGGGAATATCACTGTTCCTAGTCTACCATTCATGAGCGGCCTTTAAACCTTTAAACCTTACACCTATACTCAATTTTTTTTAATGAGGCGCATTTGTACCGACTCGCAGCGGTGGTGCCCTTTTAGGCTCGGTAAAGTTTCCTGCTATCTGATTGGTTAGAATGACCTTATCCAACCAATCAGCGACCAGGAAACTCTCCGAGCTAAAAAGGGCACCCTTGCGAGTCTGTGCAAATCTGCCTCGCTAGAAAAAAATCGACTATAGTTAAGAAATAAAATAAGAGAGACGTTGAGCAATTGAAGGGAAAGTTTCTTTCGCGTTGAGTCATTGCACAGAATAAGAACTTGTAATTCTTACGGTTATTTCATAGATGTTATGTAATGGCTACTTCTTCTTCTGGTGGTTTTATTCAGGAATATGTTTTGAGAAATAGGAATCTATTTAAAACACAATACACACACACACACACATATATATATATATATATATATGTATATATATATGTATGTATATATATATATAATATATATACTATATATACTATATATATTATATATATATGTATATATATATATTATATATATATATTTATATATTTATATATATATATATATATATATACATATATATATATGTATATATAATCATCATTTTTATTATTATTATTATTATTATTATTAATTATATTATTATTATTATCATC
>NC_090749.1:96486077-96491077 GCF_036898095.1 Palaemon carinicauda | reverse complement strand
ATTGGGTTATGGAGGCTTCATTTTTGAAGGTTTTAAAGGTCACTCGTGAATGGCAGAGGCTAGGGACAGTGACATTGCCTTAGCAAGTAGGATAATGCCCAAGAGACTGGCCATATATATGTATATATATATATATATATATATATATACATGTAGGATATGCGAAGACTCATCTTTGTAAATCAGGTCAAAGGACCCATTTGCCTCTTCCACTACACCCCTTTCTTCCATTTAATCCCTTTCTTCCACTTCACCCTTTTCACTGATTTCTTCCACATCAACCCTTTCACCCCTTTCTACCAATTCACCCTTTTCTTCCCCTTCACTCCTTTCACCTCTTTCTCCCACTTCACCCCTTTCTTCCACTTCATCCCTTTATTCCACTTCACCCCCTTCTTACCCTTCACCCCATTCTTCCCCTTCACCCCATTCTTCCACTTCACCCCTTTTGTTTACTCCTGTCAGCTCTTCCACTTCACCCCTTTCACCCGTTTCTTCCACTTCACCCTTTCACTCCTTCTTCCACTTCACCCTCTTCTTACCCTTCACCCCCATCTTACCCTTCACCCCTTTCTTTCACTTCACCCCCTTCTTACCCTTCACCCCTTTCTTCCACTTCACCCCCTTCTTACCCTTCACCCCTTTCTTCCACTTCATCCCTTTCTTTCACTTCACCCTTTTCTTCCACTTCACCCCTTTTGTCCACTCCAGTTAGCTCTTCCACTTCACCCCTTTCACCCCTTTCTTCCACTTCACCCTTTCACTCCTTCTTCCACTTCACCCTCTTCTTACCCTTCACCCCCATCTTACCCTTCACCCCCTTCTTCCACTTCACCCCCTTTTTCCACTTCACCCCCTTCTTACCCTTCACCCCTTTCTTCCACTTCATCCCTTTCTTTCACTTCACCCTTTTCTTCCCCTTCACCCCTTTCTTCCACTTCACCCATTTTGTCCACTCCAGTCAGTTCTTCCACTTCACCTCTTTCACCCCTTTCTTCCACCCCTTTCTTCCACTTCACCCCTTTTGTCCACTCCAGTCAGCTCTTCCACTTCACCTCTTTCACCCCTTTCTTCCACCCCTTTCTTCCACTTCACCCTTTCACTCCTTCTTCCACTTCACCCTCTTCTTACCCTTCACCCCCATCTTACCCTTCACCCCTTTCTTTCACTTCACCCCCTTCTTACCCTTCACCCCTTTCTTTCACTTCACCCCTTCCTCTAATCTATTTTCCTATTTTATTGCCCTCCTTATGGCTTCGCATTCAAACCAGAATATGGCTCTCCTCGCTCTGTGATCAGGTAATGCTCCAAGGCAAAGACGGTATTGCTTCTCTCCTCGTTTTACCGCAGACCGTCAAAACGAGCACAGGTGAGAAGCATCACTAAGACATTAACCCCTGGCGAGTCTTTAGATCAAGCTGCCTCTGTGTGTGTGTGTGTGTGTGTGTGTGTGAAGCTCATTTGGAACCGTTTGAAAGTCGGTTGAGAAAGGCGGGTAATTAAGCTAGGTGGGATCTTGAGTTTAACGCAGGAACAAGTAAATTGATTTGTTATTTTACGTATTTGTTTCTGTTTTTTTTCGTTTGATTTGAGGCAGATCTGTTTGGGGGATTGAAGGGAAATGTTGATGGACTGTATTATTTAAATCTTACGTTTTTGTTTCTGTTTTTTAGTTTGAATCGAGGCAAATCTGTTTGGGGGATTGAAGGCGAATGTTGAAGGACAGTACAGTATTCCTTATAGAATTACTTAGGGATGCTACACTTGACACACTATTCTATCTTTTTTCTCTCTTTTTTTAATAGTCTATATATGAAACATTTATTTTGATTTTATTACTGTTTTTATATTTGATTTTGATTGTTCATTACTTCTCTTTTAGTTTATTTCTGTTTCCTTTTCTCACTGAGCTATTTTCCCTGTTGGAGCCCCTGGGCTTATAGCATCCTGCTTTTCCAACTAGGGTTGCAGCCTGGCAAATAATAATAATAATAATAATAATAATAATAATAATAATAATAATGATAATAATGATAATAATAATAGAGAGATACGGCATCTTTTGACTGGCCAGACGGTAATACATTTGATCCTTCTCTCTGGTTACGGTTCTTTTTATCTTTATTTATTTCTGCCTACACATACACCGAATAGTCTTGTCTATTCTTTACATATTCTCCTCTGCCCTCATACACCTGACAACACTGAGATTACCAAACAATTCTTCTTCACCCAAGGGATTACTGCACTGTAATTGGCCACTTTCTTCTTGCTAAGGGTAGAAGAGACTCTTTAGCTATGGTAAGCAGCTCTTCTAGTAGAAGGACACTCCAAAATCAAACCATTGTTCTCTAGTGTTGGTTATGCCATAGCCTCTGTACCATGGCCTTGCACTGTCTTGGTTAGAGTTTTCTTGCTTGAGGATACCCTCGGGCACACTATTCTATATAATTTCTCTCTCTTGTTTTGTTAAAGTTTATCTAGGAGATATTTATTTTAATGTTGTTACTCATCTTATTTTTCCTTGTTTTCCTTTCCTCACTTGGCTATTATCCCTGTTGGAGCCCCTGGGCTTATAGCATCCTGCTTTTCCAGCTAGGGTTGTAGCTTAGCAAGTAATCATAATAATAATAAAAGAAGGCGAATGTTGAGGGGCTGTATAATTTAAATTTTACGATTCTGTTCCTGTTTTTGAGTTTGAATCGAGGCAAATCTGTTTGAGAGTATTGAAGGCTAGTGTTGATGGACAGTACAGTATCCCTTATAGAATTACTGTGAAGGTACACTCGTGCACACTAATCTATCTTATATATCGTTTTCTTTTCTTTTTTATAGTTTATATATGAAAGGTTTATTTCGATGATGGTACTGTTTTTAGAATATTTTATTTTAATTGTTCATTACTTCTCTTTTAGTTTATTTCCTTGTTTCCTTTTCTCACTGGGCCATTTTCCCTGTTGGAGCCCTTGGTCTTATAGCATCCTGCTTTTCCAAGTAGGGTTGTAGTTTAGTTAATAATTATATTAATGATAATAATAATAATAATAATAATAATAATAATAATAATAATAATAATACAGCCTTCTACGATGATGGTGAAATTGATGGAACCTGGTACTGTATCACACTTTACTGCCAGAAGATTTGATAACTATGATTACAAGTCCTTCTGGGTAACTACCACCCCCATCCCCCAAGCCCTGGGCAACTAACACCCCCCCCCCACAAACCCCCTCCCATAAACTTGAAACTAACCCCCTCCCGCTACCCCTCAAAATAAAGCGAAACATGTGGTCTTGCTTTAGGCAATAAAATGATAAGTCCGGATTTATATTGGATGTATGGATTGGTGTGTGGAATCTGGGTTTTATAGGCTGGTGCTGGGGCTAGGGAAGTCCTTCATCCCAGAGGTGTATCTGCTGGTGGACTATAAATTAGAAGTAAAGGAGTTGGACAGAAAGTGTGATATGAAGTAAGGAAAGGGGAAAGGGGGTGTTGGTTATTATTATTATTATTATTATTATTATTGTTGTTGTTGTTGTTGTTGTTTTTGTTGGTGTTGTTGTTATTTGTACTATTTTTATTATTATCATTTATTATTATTATTATTATTATTATTATTATTGTTATTATTGTTGTTGTTGTTGATGTTGATGTTGTTGTTATTGTTGTTGTTATTTGTACTATTATTATCATTTATTATTATTATTATTATTATTATTATTATTATTATTATTATTACTACCAGCTGAACTACAACCCATTTGGAAAAACAAGAAGCTACAAGCCCAAGGGCTCCAACAGGGAAAAAGTAGCCCAGTGAGGAAAGTCAATAAGGGAAATAAATAAACTATATAAGAAGTAGGAGATCTAAATTGCTTTTTGACTGCGGTACTACAATGGGCCTATGTCCGTATAGGCATATATATCTTGGCCTGGATGCTCTAGCACTATATAATTTTTTTTCTAGTAATGTAGGTTATCCAACACATTTGTTACCGAGAAGAATGCCTATATCTGTTAGGCCTACTGTAAAAAAAAAAGTTGAATGGTAAAGGTACTTCGATTACTCCTGCAAGTGTTGAATATTTTCTACTGTAGGTCAATAAATGTTGACTTTTCTATTATAGGTAAAAAATGTTGACTATTTTTTACAGTAGGCCAAAAAATATTTTTTCCACTGTAGGTGAACAAATGTTGACTATTTTCTACTGTAGGCCAATAAAGGACAACATTTGAAGTCTACAGTTACAAAAAAAAAAAAAAAAAAACAATTAAAATCGGAAATTCTCCGTAAATATATACTGTTATCAACCGTATTTCAGTAAAATGCAGGCGACCGTAATTTTACCTTTCTTTATTATTATCTTTTATGGGTTGGTGACTGTAATATCACTCTTTTACGTAGTTGAATCAGTAGAACTTCAAAAGTTCAAAGTTGGAGCAAATGTTTTTATGTTGACCAGGCTGACATGAGTCTTTTTATAGTTTATATATGACATATCTGTTTTGACGCTGTTACTGTTTTTAGAATGATATAGTGTTAATTTATTCTCATCATTTATTTATTTCCTTATTTCCTTTCCTCACTGGGCTATTTTGCCCTGTTGGAGCCCTTGGGCTTGTGGCGTCTTGCTTTTCCAACTAGTGTTTTGGCTTGGCTAGTAATAATAATAATAATAATAATAATAATAACTTATTTTCATCATTTATTTATTTCCTTATTTCCTTTCCTCACTGGGCTATTTTCCCTGTTGGAGCCCTTGGGCTTGTGGCGTCTTGCTTTTCCAAGTAGGGTTGTGGCTTGGCTAATAATAATAATAATAATAATAATAATAATAATAATAATAATAATAATAACTTATTTTCATTATTTATTTATTTCCTTATTTCCTTTCCTCACTGGGCTATTTTCCCTGTTGGAGCCCTTGGGCTTGTAGCGTCTTGCTTTTCCAACTAGGGTTGTGGCTTGGCTAATAATAATAATAATAATAATAATA
>NC_090749.1:96478577-96483577 GCF_036898095.1 Palaemon carinicauda | reverse complement strand
GAGAGAGAGAGAGAGAGAGAGAGAGAGAGAGAGTGTAGCCTCGAGTTGTTTTTTGTTGCACCGAACTACTAAAATTCTAGGGAGAGAGAGAGAGAGAGAGAGAGTTAACAAGGATTTTGTATGTTTTGAAGACATTTTAGTCCATCCGCGGAGACTCCATTTGGTCTTTGATAGAGTGGCCTAGTTTGAGCATTTAGATGGTTCTTTTGATCTTGTCTAACTTATTCTTGAAAGAGAGAGAGAGAGAGAGAGAGAGAGAGAGAGAGAGAGAGAGAGAGAGAGAGAGAGAGTTACATGGATATTTGGATGTTTCAAAGACATTTTAGTTAATCCGCGGAGACTCCATTTGTTCTTTGGTAGAGCGATTTAGTTTAAGCATTTAGAGAGTTCTTATGATCTTGTCTAACTTATTCTTGAGAGAGAGAGAGAGAGAGAGAGAGAGAGAGAGAGAGAGAGAGAGAGAGAGAGAGAGAGTAGCCCCGAGTTGTTTTTTGTTGCACCGAACTACTAAAATTCTAGGGAGAGAGAGAGAGAGTTAACAAGGATTTTGTATGTCTTGAAGACATTTTAGTCCATCCATTTGCTCTTTGGTAGAACGATTTAGTTAAAGCATTTAGAGAGTTCTTCTGATCTTATCTAACTTACTCTTGAGAGAGAGAGAGAGAGAGAAGAGAGAGAGAGAGAGAGAAAGAGAGAGAGAGAGAGCCTTACCTTATTGCCTTATTTTTTGTTTGGGTTCCCCCAGGTCCCTCAGTGTGAGGCACCTCGTATATCCACCAGAGAATTGCTAATACATCTTCCGGTGTATTTTGCATCTTCCAGTCTTGGATGGTCTGGGATGCATTTTAGGTATTTATCGAGCTGATTTTTAAACACATCTACGCTCACTCCTGATATGGTTCTTAGATGAGCTGGCAGCACATTAAATAGTCGCTGCATTATCGATGCTGGTGCGTAGTGGATTAATGTCCTGTGCGCCTTTCTCAGTTTACCTGGAATGCTTTTTGGCACTATTAATCTACCTCGGCTTGCTCTTTCTGATACTTTAAGCTCCATGATGTTTTCAGCAATTCCTTCTATTTGCTTCCATGCTTGTATTATCATGTAGCGTTCTCTTCTCCTTTCTAGACTGTATAGTTTTAAAAATTGCAGTCTTTCCCAGTAGTCAAGGTCCTTAACTTCTTCTATTCTAGCAGTATAGGACCTTTGTACACTCTCTATTTGCGCAATATCCTTTTGGTAGTGTGGGTACCATATCACATTGCAGTACTCGAGTGTACTACGCACATAAGTTTTGTAAAGCATAATCATGTGTTCAGCTTTTCTTGTTTTAAAGTGTCTGAATAACATTCCCATTTTTGCTTTACATTTAGCCAACAGTGTTGCTATTTGGTCGTTGCATAACATATTCCTATTTAAAATTACACCAAGGTCTTTAATTGCTTCCTTGTTTGTGATTGTCTCATTATTAGGTCCCTTGTATGCATACACCATTCCTTCTCTGTTTCCATAATTTATTGATTCGAATTTATCGGAGTTAAATGCCATCCTATTTATCTCCGCCCATTCATATATTTTGTTTAGATCTCTTTGTAGTGAGTTCTTATCTTCATCACAAGTAATTTCTCTACTTATTCTTGTGTCATCGGCGAAACTTCTCACTACGGAGTTTTCAACATCACAGTCTATGTCTGAGATCATAATAACAAATAGCAGTGCAGCTAATACCGTACCTTGGGGCACACCAGATATTACCTGGGCTTCATCTGATTTCTCGTCATTTGCAACCACTATCTGTTTTCTGTTTTGCAGGAATTCTTTTACCAATTTTCCTATCTTTCCCACAATATTATGCTTTCTCATTTTTTTCTCCAATATGTTATGGTCTACCTTGTCAAAGGCTTTTGCAAAATCTAGATAGATCACATCTGTGTCTTTTTCATTTATCATATTATTGTATATGTTTTCATAGTGTGCTATCAGTTGGGTCTGTGTACTTTTTCCAGGTACGAAACCGTGTTGACCCATATTAAACAAATTATTTTTGACCAAATGGTTCATTATTTTCTTTTTTATTACCCTCTCATACACTTTCATAATATGTGATGTTAGACTAACAGGTCTATAATTGCTTGCCTCTAGTCTTGATCCACTTTTGAAGATAGGGGCTATATAAGCTAATTTATGTTTAACATATATCTCGCTCATATCTACACTCTGTCTTAGCAGTATTGCAAGCGGCTTCGCGATAGTGTTTGCAGTTTTTTTTAACAAAATCGCTGGAACTCCATCTGGTCCGGCTGCCGATCCATTTTTAATTTCGTTTATAGCCGTGACAATATCTGCTTCATTAATATCTATATCCGTTAGATATTCAACATTTTCTTCTCTCATTTCTGTTTCATTATTCTCATTAGCAATTCTTGGCGTGAACTCACTCTTATATTTTTCTGCTAATATGTTGCATATTTCCTTTTTTTCATTCGTTAGCCGTCCTTCAATTCTTAGAGGGCCTATTTCTATTCTCCTTTTATTCATCTTTTTTGCATAGGAGTAAAGTACTTTGGGGTTTCTTTTTATATTTTGAAGTGTCCTTTCTTCTAAGTCCCTTTTTTCATTTTCTTTCGACTGTATAATCTTTTGTTCTGCATTTTCTATCTTACATTTTATTTCCCTCATTTTCCACACATTTTTGTCTTTTGCAAGATTTTTCTTCCACTTTTTAATTTTCTGAAATAAGATCCTTCTGTCTCTTGGTATGCACGTCTTTTGTTTATTGTTTTTTTTTTCGGTACATATTTTTCAACAATTTTCTCCAGTATTTTGTACAGTATATCCGTATTTACCTGTATATTATCACTTATAAATACATTTTTCCATTCTTTATTCAGTTCTTCATTTATTTCTGACCATTTTATATTCTTACTGTAAAAGTTATATTTTCCATATCCTTCCCAAAGTTTTGTGCTTTTATTAATTCTGTGATCACTTGCTTTGGAATGAACTATCAAGAGAGAGATAGCCCCGAGTTGTTTTTTCTTGCACAGAACTACTAAAATTCTAGGGAGAGAGAGAGAGAGAGAGAGAAAGAAAGAAAGGATTTTTGATGTCTTAAAGACATTTTAGTTAATCCGCGGAGACTCCATTTGCTCTTTGGTAGAGCGATTTAGTTTAAGCATTTAGAGAGTTCTCCTGATCTTGTCTAACTTATTTTGTGAGAGAGAGAGAGAGAGAGAGAGAGAGAGAGAGAGAGAGAGAGAGAGAGAGAGAGAGAGAGATACGAGGAGTTACAAGGACTTTGGATGTCTCAAAGACATTTTAGTCCATCCGCGGAGACTCCATTTGCTCTTTGGTAGAGCGATTTAGTTTAAGCATTTAGAGAGTTCTCAAGATCTTGTCTAACTTATTTTGTGAGAGAGAGAGAGAGAGAGAGAGAGAGAGAGAGAGAGAGAGAGAGAGAGAGAGAGATAGAGAGAGTTAACAAGGGTTTTGTATGTCTCAAAGACTTTTTAGTCCATCCGCGGAGACTCCATTTGCTCTTTGGTAGAGCGATTTAGTTTAAGCATTTAGAGAGTTCTTATGATCTTGTCTAACTTATTCTTAGAGAGAGAGAGAGAGAGAGAGAGAGAGAGAGAGAGAGAGAGAGAGAGAGAGAGAGAGAGAGAAGTTTGGATGTCTCAAAGACTTTTTAGTCTATTTGCTCTTTGGTAGAGCAATTTAGTTTAAGCATTTAAAGAGTTCTTATGATCTTGTCTAGCTTCTTCTTCTTTTTCTTTTCTTCTTCTTCTTCTTCTTCTTCTTCTTCTTCTTCTTCTTCTTCGAGAGAGAGAGAGAGAGAGAGAG
Organism: Palaemon carinicauda; assembly: GCF_036898095.1. Lineage (NCBI taxonomy): Eukaryota > Metazoa > Arthropoda > Malacostraca > Decapoda > Palaemonidae > Palaemon > Palaemon carinicauda. Next base: position 96,479,734 of record NC_090749.1, on the reverse strand, counting down.
AGAGAGAGAGAGAGAGAGAGAGAGAGAGAGAGAGAGAAGGCTCTCCGTAACCATTTCGCAAACAGAGAACCTCACGTCTTATACACCAATTCAAGAAGCGTTTGTTTACCAATCTTGACCATGCATCGTTACCCACTAGATAAAGCAAACACATTTCTCACAACTGTTTAGGTTAAGGGAATCACTGTTTGTCTATCAGTTAAAGACAATGGAAACGTGGTGAGCTTCTATGTAGCTTTTCAGTTCTTTAACTTAAGCAATGTATAGCAGTTAAGTAAATCTATGTACTTGGGTGTTGATTGTATTATATATGTAAAGTATATCTATATATAATTATATAAGTTGCTTTTCAGTTCTTTAACTTGAAGCAGTGTATTGCAGTTAAGTAAATCTAGGTCCGTGGGTATTGATTTGTATTATATATGTGCAGCATATCTATATATAATTATATAAGTATTTATAATAAATTACTATTGTCATAAGAGAAATTAAATGACTGGTCGGATGTGAAGTCTAAACAGGGAGTGCACCAACCGTAGACTTTTGATAAATTATATATCTTTTAAGGCCGGGAGCACACTAGCGACTCTGTGGCGCCACAAGGCCACAGCATCGTGTGGCGGGGATGTGGTCGCCCATAGGTTTCCATTGTTTTCAAGTTTTGCCGCGCAAACTAGCGACTGTGGCAAGCGTCTGTGGCTCTCTGTCGCTCATCCCCGCCACAGGCGTGGCGTGGCTTTGTGGCGCCATAGAGCCGCTAATGTGCTCCAGGCCTAAGTTTACAAATGTAATCTCATTGTAGTTCGTGAAAGAACCTTTTAATATTTTCCTTGTCTACTTATAACTTATTTATGAATAGAGTAGTGAATAAATAATGGATGAAAGCTGATATTTGTAAATGAAAATTGTAAGATTAAGATGGCAATTAAGGGTTGAGAGAGTGACAACGTTTTTAATAAGTGTAGAAATGTTATTACGAGGTTGAAATCGATTAGTAGAACTGATGAGATTTGGATGATAAGTGGCTGTTACAAAAATTATTTTCGTTATAATAAGGAATTGTATATATTTTAACCCTTTTACCCCAATGGACGTACTGGTACGTTCCACAAAATTCATCCCTTTACCCCCATGGACGTACTGGTACGTCCTTGAAA
>NC_090749.1:96461077-96473577 GCF_036898095.1 Palaemon carinicauda | reverse complement strand
GTTTACCATCAAATACATTTTTAGAAAACATATAGTGAAAAATATATGTATCAGAAAACTTTGTGCTATGATGAACCTACATCTAGTGATATTTTTGTGACCAAAATGTGTTTTTTTATTTATAATATTCTTTTATATTTCTTTATTATAATATTTATTGTAATATATTATAACATTCTCTAAACTTTAGGTTAACGTAAATTATAGTGTGCATACTATACTTTTTTATAAAATAGTTATTCTTATAAGTGTTTATCCACCGTAAAACCGTAAAATATTCAGTACATTGAAATCCTAAGATCACATAAAAGATGGTTTATATCCGCATTATGTTATCGATTTGGACAGTGACTCCATCTATGATCATGAATTTGAACTAGATAAGGTTATTTTCATTCTTGTGTTATTAACGTATTGTATTTATTAATCCTACGTCAATTTGTATCTTTATTGATAATACTTTGATTTGTACCTTATTAAAATTCCAATGACTACTTTTAAAAATAAATATTGTACATATTTTACATGTATATATAATGTATGTGTATTGTTATTCAGAGAAAAATCGTGATTTTTTACATCTTGAATTTCCCTTTGAATATTTCGATTAATCCCATGTAAGTTATATTTATTCCTAGGCCTTTGCATTATAACATTGCTATTAAAGCTTATGGTTTAATTATTAATTTGAAAATATGATTATTGAAATGTTTAAATTTTATATCCCTATTAATAAGAACATTCTTGCATTTCAACTTGCAATTAAGCCTTTTCACAAGAATGAAGAAAAACATTGTTTATTCTAAATCAAATGTTTATTTACAAGAACTGAATATGTTTATTCTTTATTAGAAAATTCAGATATTTAACATAAATTCGATGACCTCCAATTTGCTCAACACGCCCATAGATTTCATGCTTCAGATAAAGGTCTAATTATTAGGAAACTTTAATTATTTCCCTTCACACCATACTCCAAAAAAAAAAAAAAAAATATATATATATATATATATATATATATATATATAAATATATATATATATATATATATATATATATATATATATATATATATATATATATATATATATATATATATATATATATATATATATAAATTCTACACCCAACTGAATTAGACATTTTCATCTTAAATCTCAAGTCCATTGGTATTTTACTCACGTATTTCAGAATAATTTTTACACATCTGGAGAAGCTCAGGCAATCGGGGGAACTATCTCTGCTGTGCTATTTTGCAAGAGTCTAATTGTGAATGATTATAGTGTGCGTATTGGTGCAGACGGCCCTAGTGCATGATCATTATCAAAGTCAGTGACTTCTGCAACATCGGAGGTTCCTTCTGCCAGATTGCCCAATTTCGTGAAACCTAAAAGGTCGATAGATATTCTAAAAAGAAAAATAAGTCTTAGTGCATGATTATTATCAAAGTCAGTGACTTCTGCAACACCAGTGGTTCCTTCTGCAAGATTACCCAATTTCGTGAAACCTAAAAGATCGATAAGAGATATTCTAAAAGAAAAATAAGTTCTAGTGCATGATCATTATCAAAGTCTGTGACTTCTGCAACACCAGAGGTTCCTTCTGCCAGATTGCCCAATTTCGGGAAACCTAAAACCAGAAAGTCAGTGATTTTTGCAACACCAGAGGTTCCTTCTGCAAGATTACCCAATTTCTGGGAACCTCAAACCTAAAAGTCAGTGACTTTTGCAACACCAGAGGTTCCTTCTGCAAGATTACCCAATTTCGGGAAACCCAAAACCTAAGAGTCAGTGACTTCTGCAACACCAGAGGTTTCTTCTGCAAGATTACCCAATTTCGGGAAACCTAAAACCTAAAAGTCAGTGATTTCTGCAACACCAGAGGTTCCTTCTGCAAGATTACCCAATTTCTGGGAACCTCAAACCTAAAAGTCAGTGACTTTTGCAACACCAGAGGTTCCTTCTGCAAGATTACCCAATTTCGGGAAACCCAAAACCTAAGAGTCAGTGACTTCTGCAACACCAGAGGTTTCTTCTGCAAGATTACCCAATTTCGGGAAACCTAAAACCTAAAAGTCAGTGATTTCTGCAACACCAGAGGTTTCTTCTGCAAGATTGCCCAATTTCGTGAAACCTAAAAAGTCGATAAGAGAAATTATTAAAAGAAAAAAAGTCCAGTGACTTCTGCAACACCAGAGGTTCCTTCTGCAAGATTGCCCAATTTCGTGAAACCTAAAAAATTGATAAGAGATATTCTAAAAGAAAACACGTCCTTGTGCTTGATCATTTTCAAAGTCAGTGACTTCTGCAACACCAGAGGTTCCTTCTACCAGATTGCCCAATTTCGTGAAACCTTAATAGATCGATAAGAGATATTTTAAAAAGTAAAAAAAGCTCCATTAACTCGTGAAATAAACAGAAAAAAAGATGTGATGTATCAATTTCATCGTGGCAGGAAAGAGCCAACCTCACCTCTCCGTGACAGTGTGTCGGTCAATTGTCTCACCGATTTTCCTCGCAGAAACGTGGGACTCCTAGCCACCCCTCCTCCTCCCCTTCCCTCTCTCCCCTGGACCATGACTCTCTTTATTTGAGTGTCACTAATTCTTTCCATCTATTCTTTTTACTCCCTTTTCCCGTTCAGTATTTTATAGACTAAAGATGACAGTGTTAATCTGGCCCGTTGTGTGAGGTAACAATCGTGTGATTTGGAATTTCACTGGCGTATATTTGAACCGATTTTACAAAAATGTTGCGGATGAGAACTATTGCGTATGCACTTTATTGCATTGTACTGCTTAATATCTTGCGTAATGGAGCAGCAACGACTCACATTAAGAGCTTAACCATAAGGAAATCGGATCCTCTCTACGAAATACTACGATCTCCCAAATCCCTCACTAGAGATTCGTCGAGGACCGAAGACCTCCCCCTTCAGCATCCCGAACCGCGACCTCCATTGGAACCCCTCGAGTTAGACGTGGTTGGCGAAGACGACAAAGAACGAATGGGCGTTCTGGTGTATTATCCTTACTCGGAGGATCCGGAAGCCATGCAGAACCGACGGAATTACCTGGATGGTCATCCGGATGACCCGGCCATTGATGTTCCAGACGTGGGCTCCGCGCTGGAGTACCTCCACGTAAAAAAGGCTGGAGGACCTGGAAATTTGGGTCTGGGAGAAACCACATTGCAAAAACTGATGCACCGCGGAAACCCGGCCATCGTGAAGCCCTACCAGAAGACTCTGCTGGTCTCCCCGTCCTCCTCCGTCAAAAAAGACCTGTCTGCCGACACTAGGAGGAACAAAAGGTCCCCTACTAGCCCCACAGCACCTGCGCCTGCTCCGGAGGGTGAAGACGACACGGACGATAAAACGCTAATAAGGCCGGTCCTGAAGAGAGAAAAACGATATTCAAAGAGTCGTAATGAGCTGGTGGCCACTGATGCTGGAAGAGGGGGTCCCGTTCCAGTTGGCAGGAACACGGAGGTCGCCGCCGCCTCCGCCACTGGCCGCCAATTCGCGATCGGAATCGGAGGGATTGTAAACACGATCACCTTCGGGTTCTTCCCGAGGCTGCTCACTGCCCTCAGCAACCCGGCGATTATAGTGATGCTTCTCATATTGAATGTAAGTATTGTTTCTTTTTATATACAAAATATGATTTGCACTTCCAGTCATTTACTTTTCTGTTTATGAAAACCGACTCTTCCAGGATGGGAAATCTGGAATCATTGCTAAATTGACTTGAAAATGATTGTTTCTTTTATGTACAAAATGTGATTTGCTCTTCCAGTCATTTCCTTTTTATGAAAACTGACTTTTCCAGGATGGGAAATCTGGAATCATTGCTTAATTAACTTGAAAATGATTGTTTCTTTTATGTACAAAATTTGATTTGCTCTTCCAGTCATTTACTTTTTATGAAAACCGACTCTTCCAGGATGGGAAAACTGGAATCATTGCTAAATTGACTTGAAAATGATTGTTTCTTTTTATGTACAAAATGTAATTTGCTTTTCCAGTCATTTCCTTTTTTATGAAAACTGACTTTTCCACGATGGGAAATCTGGAATCATTGCTAAATTGACTTGAAAATGATTGTTTTTTTTTTTTTATTTACAAAATGTGATTTTCTCTTCCAGTCATTTCCTTTTTATGAAAACTGACTTTTCCACGATGGGAAATCTGGAATCATTGCTAAATTGACTTGAAAATGTACTTTCTATAAAGAAAGTACAGTATTATTCCGAACACAGTTATTGAACTTGATTTAGTTAATTAGAATGAAAGCACTAAATTATGATTTTAATTATATTTTGGTGCACCGAAAGATTCTCTGACTCGCATGTACACGTATATCAAAGTATGAGCATTTAATGTACTCATGTGTGTCGAATGTACGTGTGTGTGATTATATCTCTATAAAATCTTACTATTTACAACACTGGGGTAGATTTTTATGATTATTGCGTGTTTTGGGAAATCATCTTTGTCAAGAATGTCTCATGAGTGGTTCCTTCCATTTTTACAAAACTGACATTTTTTTCAAATTATATACTGTGTATATATATATATATATATATATATATATATATATATATATATATATATATATATATATATATATATATATATATATGTTAGTGGCAGTACCAGCCGAACTCCGTTGAGTCCCTTGTCAGGCTGGGAGGAACGTAGAGAGGAGAGGTCCCCTTTTTTGTTTCATTTGTTTGATGTCGGCTACCCACCAAAATTGGGGGAAGTTCCTCGGTATATGTATGTATGTATATATATGTTATATATGTGGGTATGTATGTATATACATTAATCTATAAAAATAAGTGTATTTGGCTGTAAAAAGGGCAATACAATTCTCTACTAATAGATACATATCAGTTATGATACTGAAATGGGAAAGGTGATGGATATAGTATTGCGAACGATAAGGCATTTCATATTAGAGAAGAGTTTTTACGAGAACTTTATAAATTTCACTTTTGGATATAGAAAATAATAAGATACCCTTTTTTATAAGGCAAAATTAAATCTAGCGGGGAAGGCACCGGTACGTTCTCGCAAAACACTGTTATTTACATGTTTTTTTTGCATATTTTCGATAACTTTATGAGAAACTTCAGGCATTTTCCAAAAGAATGAGACCAACCTGACCTCTCTATGACAAAAATTAAGGCTTTTCGAGCAATTTAAAAAAAGTATATAGCAAAATGTGCTTGAAAGCTCAACATACCTTGGGGGTAAAAGGGATATAGTAGTGTTTTCACGAGAACATCATTATAAATTTCACTTTTAGGTATAGAAAATAATGAGATACCCTTTTGTAATAAGGCAAAAATAAATCAGGCAGGGAAGGCACTTGGTGGAAAATGTATAATGTCTGTTCATACTTGTAGTTAAGTAGAGAATTTATTTCCGACTGCGGCATTGAAGAGTAAATGAGAGGAAATGTATGAGTTGGTTTTCCAGCTGGTAGGAAGCCAGTTGGAGGGTCCTTAACGTCCTATAGAAATTGGGTAATTTTAATCACGACCCAATGTAAGATTCTGCCAGAATGGCAGGGTTTCGCGTTAAAATCCACACACATCGCTTGTTTAAAGGTTTAAAGGTCGCTCATGAATGGCAGAGGCAAGGGACAGTGACATTACCCTATCAAGGCGGACAATGACCTAGAGACTGATCATATATACATATGATCAGCGCCCAAGACCCCTCTCCACCTTAGCTAGGACCAAGGAGGGCTCGTCAGATAGAGCTATAGGCTCCCCCAAACTCCCTATCCTTAGCTCACAAGAATGGTGAGATTGCAGCGACCAAAGGAACTAACTAACTACATATTGACTTTATAACTAAAATAAACGTAATTTTTCCCTTCTCTATAGGAATTCTGTGAAATTAAGAACCCTTCAGTTCAGTTAACAAAATCAACAGTGCATCCAACTAGGACATACTTAAACATACATGTAGCCTGAATTTTTTGAAGATGCAATGAAAGACTATGTTTTATTAACGTATTTAGATAGTTTTATGGAAGATTCTCATCATTGCACTTTACGTGGCACACTGTAAACAGAAATATACCACGGCGTGAACATCCTCGTTGGATGTTGAACTGTGCCACTTCATTAACATCACCCTGCAGAGAGTACAAAGACAAGAGATAGATAAAAGGCATCAATGACAAATGTGCTATGTGACTCCCCTCGGGGTCCGACAACAGCTAGTATGACACCTGTCGCACCTGACAGCTAAAAGGTTGATAGCGTCAGCAAAAAGCACTGAGAGAGAGAGAGAGAGAGAGAGAGAGAGAGAGAGAGAGAGAGAGAGAGAGAGAGAGAGAGAGAGAGAGAGAGAGAGAAAATCAGCATTTTTGAAACAGCATCTGACAGCTAAAAGGCTGGTAGCGTCAGCAAAAAGCACTGAGAGAGAGAGAGAGAGAGAGAGAGAGAGAGAGAGAGAGAGAGAGAGAGAGAGAGAGAGAGAGAGAGAGAGAGAGAGAGAGAAAATCAGCATTATTGACGTGGTCTTTTCCCTGCGTTTCTTGCCCTAGCTGCACCTACTTTTCAGTCCTTTTCCTTTCATCGTGCTGTCCAACTTCATGGTGTTCAACTATTGGGTTCCCATCCCACTTCCTAGTAGCAGAAGGCGTAGAATGGTCTCCCTAGCCCCTGTGCCTGACCTATGACTTAAATTCTAGAATTCAATCAAATCACATTGATAGTATCAATAGACATAAATTTTGTCATGAGATTTTTATATGAAAAGACTAGTAGAGATTTAGTAAAAATTTTTACGTAACCTGTGAATCAGTACAATTTTCAGGGCATTGAATGATGATGGAAGTTAAGAAAGAATATTCATTATAGCTATAGCATTATTATTATTATTATTATTATTATTATTATTATTATTATTATTATTATTATTACTAGCCAAGCTACAACCCTGGTTGGAAAAGCAGGATGCTATAAGCCAAAGGGTTCCACTAGGGAAAAATAGCCCAGTGAGGAAAGGAAATAAGGAAATAAATTAACAATAAATCATTCTAAAAACAGGGATAACGTGAAAACAGATATGTCCTATATAAACTATTAACGTCAAAAACAGATATGTCCTATATGAACTATTAACAACGTCAAAAACAGATACTTCATATATAAACTATAAAAAGACTCATGTCAGCTTGGTCAACATAAAAACATTTGCTCCAACTTTGAACTTTTGAAGTTCTACTGATTCTATTGGACGAAGAAACAGATTAAATTAATACAAAGGACTGAGGTATTACAAGAATAAGGAAATATGCGTTATATTATGTCGGACTCCTTCAAAGATTAAGGAAAATTTCAGAAATTTTGATACACATGATATTCTAATAGCAACAACATACTGAGTAAGGGCTTGAGGACATTTCAAGAGACAGAAAGACTTAAATTAAGAGACTATTTACGTGAAACTGATAACTGAAGACCTTACCAAATATGAATAGGTTGCTGTGGCCTGATTGGTAACGTCTCTGCCTGGTGTTTGCCAGTCGGGGGTTCGAGTCCCGCTCAGACTCGTTAGTGCCATTAGTGTCTGCAACCTTACCATCCTTGTGAGCTAAGGTTGGGGTGTTTGGGGGAGCCTTTAGGTCTATCTGCAGAGCCATTAGCAGCCACTGCCTGGCCTTCCCTGGTCCTAGCTTGGGTGGAGAGGAGGCTTGGGCGCTGATCATATAATATATGGTCAGTCTCTAGGGCATTGTTCTGATTGCTAGGGCAATGTCACTGTCCCTTACCTCTGCCATTCATGAGCGACCTTTAAACCTTTAAACATTGTCCTGATTGCTAGGGCAATGTCACTGTCCCTTGCCTCTGCCATTCATGAGCGACCTTTAAACCTTTAAACCGACAAACTCAAACTCCACATTTAGTTAATATTCAACTTCCGTGTTAAAGCTACAACTAATTCTAGAGTTGTAAGGGAAATTCGAGCTATCTTCTCTCACGGTGTCTTTGAGTTTATCGGTAAACATAAAAATTACTTTTAGAGACAAGTAAGGAAAAGAAATAACTTTTTTCATAGATTTCTTTAGGGTTTTCGAAGTTAGAATTTATTGAATTGGTCTTTTGAAGCTTTGGAAATTTCGTCGCAAAGATGAAAAGAATTCCAGATTATTTTAATGTTTTTGTATTGTTAATTGGAATTTGATGAGATTATATTTTGAATAATGGGGAAGCATTAAAGATTTCTTGTCTTTTATATACACATACAATCTCATCTATATTCTCTCAATAATCTCATTACCAAAATTATTATATTTTATTTACAATTCATTAGTTTTTCTATAGCAAATTTTCATATAGTTTTTGACGTTGTTAATAGTTTATATAGGACATATCTGTTTTTGACGTTGTTAATAGTTTATATAGGACATATCTGTTTTTGACGTTGTTAATAGTTTATATAGGACATATCTGTTTTTGACGTTGTTAATAGTTTATATAGGACATATCTGTTTTTGGCGTTGTTAATAGTTTATATAGGACATATCTGTTTTTGACGTTGTTAATAGTTTATATAGGGCATATCTGTTTTTGACGTTGTTAATAGTTTATATAGGACATATCTGTTTTTGACGTTGTTAAGAGTTTATATAGGACATATCTGTTTTTGACGTTGTTAATAGTTTATTTAGGACATATCTGTTTTTGACGTTGTTAATAGTTTATATAGGACATATCTGTTTTTGACGTTGTTAATAGTTTATATAGGACATATCTGTTTTTGGCGTTGTTAATAGTTTATATAGGACATATCTGTTTTTGGCGTTGTTAATAGTTTATATAGGACATATCTGTTTTTGACGTTGTTAATAGTTTATATAGGACATATCTGTTTTTGACGTTGTTAATAGTTTATATAGGACATATCTGTTTTTGACGTTGTTAATAGTTTATATAGGACATATCTGTTTTTGACGTTGTTAATAGTTTATATAGGACATATCTGTTTTTAACGTTGTTACTTTTTTTTTTTTTTAGAATGATTTATTGTTAATTTATTCTGGTCATTTATTTATTTCCTTATTTCCTTTTCTCACTGAGCTATTTTCCCCTATTGGAGCCCTTGGGCTTATAGCATCTTGCTTCTCCAACTAAGGTTGTAGCTTGGCTAATAATAATAATAATAATAATAATAATAATAATAATAATAATAATAATAATAACAACTTATTCTCATCATTTATTTATTTCCTTATTTCCTTTCCTCACTGAGCTATTTTCCCCTATTGGAGCCCTTGGGCTTATAGCATCTTGCTTCTCCAACTAGGGCTGTAGCTTGGCTAGTAATAATAATAATAATAATAATAATAATAATAATATCTTGTATCTTTATATTTTTCACTAACAATCTACTTACCAATCAAAACATTGCTCTTGCAACATTCAGCTTTTACAAATATAGTTGCAACTTTGAAAGTAATAATAATAATAATAACAATAACAATAATAATAATAATAATAATAACAATAACAATAATAATAATAATAATAACGTATTGAGGGCAAAGTTACCTTTTTTTTTTGGTGTGACAAAGGATTATTTTAACAACAAAGCCGGTGTTTACGCTTTGTGCGATCCGTTCTGCTGGAAATAAGTAGCAATAAATTTTCCTCGCATGCGGGTCACGTGGTTTCTAGGAATGAGGAGAAGTCGTAAACAAGCAATTGCTTTCTATTATATATATATATATATATATATATATATATATATATATATATATATATATATATATATATATATAAATATATGGATATATATATACAGTATATATAAATATATATTTATATATATTTATATATATGTATATATAAATAGTTATATATATACATATATGTACATATATATATATATATATATATATATATATATATATATATATATATATATATATACATATGTTATATATATATAGTTATGTATATACATATATATTAATATATTATATAATGTGCATATATATATTTATATATATGTATATATATATATATTTTATATATATATATATATATATATATATATATATATATATATATATATATATATATATATTTATATGCATATGTATACATATATATATATATATATATATATATATAATATATACATATATATATATGCATATATAATATATACATATATATATATATATCTATACTGTATATATGTGTTTATTTTAGGAATGATACAATAAGCAGGACATACTGTATATATCAGTTTGCATGATTTTAGTCTCTCCTCTCTTTCTCTCTCTCTCTCTCTCTCTCTCTCTCTCTCTCTCTCTCGCTCTCTCTCTCTCGTCCTCTCCTCTCTCTCTCTCTCTCTCTCTCTCTTCTCTCTCTCTCTGAATCATAGGATGATACATCGCACCTTCTTAGGCAGTCGGGTGGAAAGTGTCTGTGGCCTGGATTACGTGTACGGTGGAAGGGAAGAAGGGAAAGATGAGGAAAATAAATTAATGGGGACGGACTGTGAACGTAGATAAGAAGGAGAAAAAGGAAAAAAATGAGGGGGAAAATTAAGGAAGATGAGAATCAAGCGGGAATATAAGGGAAAATGAAAGGGATTACGAACGAGTTTATAATGAATTATTTAATGAAACAGAAGGAGAAAAAGGAAAAAACATGAGGGGGAAAATTAAGGAAGATGAGAAATCAAGCGGAAATATAAGGGAAAATGAAGGGATTACGAACGAGTTTATAATGAATTATTTAATGAAACAGAAAAAGAAAAAGGAAAAAAAATGAGGGGGGGAAAATTAAGGAAGATGAGAATCAAGCGGAAATATAAGGGAAAATGAAGGGATTACGAACGAGTTTATAATGAATTATAATAGGGATAAATTAGAAATATAGGGGAAAATGGAGGGATGAGGAACGAATGTATAATGAATTATTAAATGAAACAGAAGGAGAAAAAGGAAAAGAAACAGGGAAAATAAAATTATTTTAAGAACAGTAACCTTTTAAATAAATATTTCCTATATACACACTATGAAAACTTCAACAAAACAAAAGGAAGAGGAATGAGATAGGAATAGTGTGCCCGAGCGTACCCTCAAGCAAGAGAACTCTAACCCAAGAAAGTGGAAGACCATGGTACAAAGGCTACAGCACTACCCAAGACTAGAGAACAATTTTTCTTCCTTCTACTGGTTAGGTTTTCCTCTGTTTAACACCTCCGTTTGGAGTGTCCTCCCCCGACCCCAGGGCCAGGCCTTATGGCCCAAGTTCCATAAGCCCTTCCATCGATCTCACTGGGCCATAGAAATGAAAGTCTCCATAATTTTGTTAGAATTTACCCAAAAAGATAACTATCTGCTTACTGTTGCGTTGAAGTCTCCGTTTTCGATTGCTGCAGATTACATAGACGTATCTTACCACGTGTGATCACTTTGACTTTCATCCTTGTGGCGATAGGCCTCAGGTCTCAGTTTAGCTTGGCTGCTCCTAAAATGCTTTTGGTTGTTATTGTTGTTGAAGTTCTCTTTTGTTGTTTATTGGCCATATAACCACAATAGCTAGAGAGCATAAGAGTCTCAGTAATGGAAGTGCGTAGGTTTTACTTTCTTTAAATGATTAACAGATGTTGCTATTAATAATAATACTTCTTAATAGCATTTAATATGATTTTATATTTGCCCGCCGCCTCTCTCTCTCTCTCTCTCTCTCTTCCTCTCTCTCTCTCCTCTCTCTCTCTCTCTCTCTCTCTCTCTCTCTCGATAGTGTCAAAGCATGATGGCTTGTTCCTATATTTTACTTTAAAATCAAACCATTGTTCTCTAGGCATGGGGAGTGCCATAGCCTCTGTACCATGGTCTTCAAACTGTCTTGGGTTAGAGTTCTCCTGCTTGAGGGTACACTCGGGCACTCTATTCTATCTTATTTCTCTTCCTCTTGTTTATTTTAAAAGTTTTTATAGTTCATTTAAGAAACATTTATTTCAATGTTGTTACTGTTCTTAAGATATTTTATTTTTCTCTTGTTTCCTTTCCTCACTGGGCTGGTTTTCCTGTTGGAGCCCCTGAGCTTATAGCATCTCTGCTTTTCCAACTAGGGTTGTGGCTTAGCAAGTAATAATAATAATAATAATAGTAATAATATAATGCCTTCCTTTTGTGATTTTTGCAGAATATGCCATTTTTCCTTTGCAAACTCCGTATTGCAAAATTCTGTATTATTTGCTTTTGTTCGCTCCTTCATCAATCTATGCTGTTTAACATTGATATCTACAAAAGTCATCAATTTCTTCTATTTGCCAATTATCCTATCCTACTGATAAGCACTATACTCAGTTTTTTTTAATGAGGCGTATTTGCACCGACTCGCAGCGGCGCCCTTTTAGCTCCGAAAAGTTTCCTGTTCTCTGATTGGTTTAGACTTATCTTCTCTAACCAATCAGCGAGCAGGAAACCTTTCCGAGCTAAAAGGGCAATA
>NC_090749.1:96445826-96460577 GCF_036898095.1 Palaemon carinicauda | reverse complement strand
GAGCGAGACAACATGATTGGCTATGAGGTCATTACTGGATGGGGCTTATTTTGCCCGGAATCTCTGCGGAGACTGTAGTGAAGAAGTGGAAAATCAGGATAGGATCTTGGGTTGTTGGTACCCCATTAGGAAGGTTTAAAGAAGTTGCTGATATGATGGTGAAAAGAGTTATAAATATCCCATTTGTGCAATTTATCAGAGGAAGAAAAGAGATCCAAAGATATACTATTGATGATCAGAGCTAGGAAAAAATAGATTAATAATTAAAGCATATATTGAGAAGCCTTAATGGTAGAATACTAAAGGAGTCAGTGTTTTTGGGGATTTAGACAGAATAAAACTCCAAAAGACTTGGTTAACTTGGCTGAGAATATGTATAATGTAACAAAGACAGTGCTGACAAGAACTTGTGGTAATACGGAAATATTTGAAGTTAGATTTGGTTCTAATCATTTATTGGGACTTATCCTCTTTCTGCTTATGTTGCTTATAGAGGTACTAAATGAAGGGATTCGTATTGAAAATCTATGGAGGTTTCAGCAGAGACTAAAGAAGCATTTAAGAGACAAGTAAGAGAGTCGTCGAAATCTATTTAATGGAGTAGTAACGTTGGTTAATTCACCCAGCACTGGCATAAGACAACTATGTCAGACAGAAGACGCTTGGATATAAAGCTAAGGAGGAATTCCATATACTTGGAATCAACGTTATGCCATGAAAGGAGTGTGAAGCTGATGATGAAAATAGACTAAAGCAGTTTGATAGAAATGGAGGGAGATGTCTGGGGTTGTGCGTTACAAAAAATAATGGAAAATGAACTGAAAAGATTTTGTCATGAAGCGAACAATTATTATGCATTGTTCAGAATTAAGAAAGGACAAATAGCAACTGAAGTACACAAAAATGAAAACATTTAGGTAGGTGTTCTAGCTCTGTGAGAAACTGGCAAATAAAGAAACTAAGGCGTTCTTGGGTGGTGAAGATCACTGACAAGATAAGACTGTAAGTGTTGAAATTTGTTGGTAGATAGTAAGCATGAGTGGAGTTTTTAAGAGATGGAAGATCAAGATGCAAGGTAAGGATTCGATGGCATAAAATAGTGATGGAGGATTTGGAGAAGAAGGTTTTGATGCCGAAAAACCTCTCGGTGTAAATAACTGGATAAGGCACGTCAAGTAACTGATCTTTTAGTTAGTTTACGGGTGGTGCTGAGGATGTAAAAAGAACTTTGTGTTACAGAGGGTAGTTCCAAATTGAGTTAGGTTTAGAACCTAACAGTTACGGATAGGTTTGCGTAAAGCAAATAGGTGTTACAGGCTAATACACACACAAATAAAGCCATTCCAACACTTTCTGAAAAACATAAGACACCTCACACATCTCGAACTGTTAACCTCACTACGCCATGACTCCTCGCTGCTGGGAGGAAAGGCGATGGTGGCTGGTACAACACAAACATACACTACCGGGGTCAACGCGATGACAGGTAGGGCAGCCAGTTGGGACTACGGTCCACCCCAAAAGCCAAAGCAAAGTCCTTCAAAAGAAGGCAACTGTGTTACCCAATACGAATGGGGGAAAAAAAGCTCTCTAATAGACATCTCATCTCAGTTACGTTGCCACATTGTCACTCCGGGGTCACCATGCTGGCCACGCTACGTTTTAACAGAGAGGCAAGGTGAATGCGAGTAAACGTTTATGGGACAGATAACGAGCTTATGTATAAGCAGTTGCGAGCAAGTATGTCACAAAAATTAAAACAAACTAATGTATACGATTAAACAGAATAACCTTTCGTTTGTAATATTCCCCAGATAATTCAAGGTGGCTTATACTTTTTGAACTCCTCCTCTTGTAATATACAGAATGCTCGATTTCTTCCTGGTCCGCAATCAGGGGTCCACATCAATCATGATAGCTCCTTCTAGACTTCTACTAGCATTCACGAACAAGTCACTCTCGCTAGCATAAGGCCAACTTAACCAAGAAAATCAACAGAAACATCATCAACAAAAACAAGAGTAACATTAACATAATGATAAAAGTCAAAATCTTCAGACAGAAAAGGTTCAGTTACCAATTTAACCAAGAACATCAACAAAAACATGAACAAAAACAAGAGTAACACATCAGCATAATGATAAAATTCAAAATCTTCAGACAGAAAAGGTTCAGTTACCAACTTAACCAAGAACATCAACAAAAACATGAACAAAAAAGAGAGTAACATCAGCATAATGATAAAATTCAAAATCTTCAGACAGAAAAGGTTCAGTTACCAATTTAACCAAGAACATCAACAAAAACATGAACAAAAACAAGAGTAACACATCAGCATAATGATAAAATTCAAAATCTTCAGACAGAAAAGGTTCAGTTACCAACTTAACCAAGAACATCAACAAAAACATGAACAAAAAAGAGAGTAACATCAGCATAATGATAAAATTCAAAATCTTCAGACAGAAAAGGTTCAGTTACCAACTTAACCAAGAACATCAACAAAAACATGAACAAAAAAGAGAGTAACATCAGCATAATGATAAAATTCAAAATCTTCAGACAGAAAAGGTTCAGTTACCAACTTAACCAAGAACATCAACAAAAACATGAACAAAAACAAGAGTAACACATCAGCATAATGATGATATTTAAAATCTTCAGACAGAAAAGGGTCACTGATGTAGAAAATGAAGTTGATGTTGTTTCTATCTGCCAGATGAGACTTTCGGTCAAAGAATGTCTCTAGGAGATAAGAGATAATCTCATTGTGGACGATATATTTAGATTAACCCTCTTGTTAAGGGTCACGCTTCTTGGAATGTTATAATGGTAAGATTCTTATCATTTATATATGTGAAATTATTCTTTTTATTCTTTGAGTAACGCAGATAGAGTACTGGTATGGAATCAACTTATGATTATTGCTAAAATTCACAATGTAATTATAATTTATAAACATAACAACAACAACAACAACATAAATAACAATAATAATAAATTACAGTTTTGCATCCCCAATATATTCTTGGTTAAGCAAATAAGATATTTACTATTTCTAAAAAAATATAAAATTTGGAATTTATCTAGTGGCATTTTATAAGAAATTTTACATTTAACATCACGAAAAGATTCAATCTCTCTCTCTCTCTCTCTCTCTCTCTGAAAATGTAACCATAAAAAAACTAATTTTTCTCTCCCACACATACATGACTTTTTTCACAAAGGACAAATCTCTCTCTCTCTCTCTCTCCTCTCTCTCTCTCTCACACACACACACACACAAAATGTCACCATAAAAAAAACTAATTTTTCTCTCCCACACATACATGACTTTTTCCACAAAGGACAAATCTCTCTCTCTCTCTCTCTCTCTCTCTCTCTGTCTCTCTCTCTCTCTCTCTCTCTCTCTCAGAAAATGTCACCATAAAAAACTACTTTTTCTCTCCCACACATACATGACTTTCCACAAAGGACAAATCTCTCTCTCTCTCTCTCTCTCTCTCTCTCTCTCTCTCAGAAAATGTCACCATAAAAAAACTACTTTTTCTCTCCCACACATACATGACTTTTTTCCACAAAGGACAAATCTCTCTCTCTCTCTCTCTCTCTCTCTCTCTCTCTCAGAAAATGTCACTATAAAGAACTACTTTTTCTCTCCCACACATACATGACTTTTTCCACAAAGGACAAATCTCTCTCTCTCTCTCTCTCTCTCTCTCTCTCTCTCAGAAAATGTCACCATAAAAAACTACTTTTTCTCTCCCACACATACATGACTTTTTTCCACAAAGGACAAATCTCTCTCTCTCTCTCTCTCTCTCTCTCTCTCTCTCAGAAAATGTCACCATAAAAAACTACTTTTTCTCTCCCACACATACATGACTTTTTCCACAAAGGACAAATCTCTCTCTCTCTCTCTCTCTCTCTCTCTCTCAGAAAATGTCACTATAAAGAACTACTTTTTCTCTCCCACACATACATGACTTTTTCCGCAAAGCACAAATCCTCTCTCTCTCTCTCTCTCTCTCTCTCTCTCACAAAATGTCACATAAAAAAAAAATTTTCTCTCCCACACATACCTGACTTTTTCTACAAAGCACAAATCTCTCTCTCTCTCTCTCTCTCTCTCTCTCTCAGAAAATGTCACCATAAAAAACTACTTTTTCTCTCCCACACATACACGACTTTTTCTACAAAACACAAATCTCTCTCTCTCTCTCTCTCTCTCTCTCTCTCTCAAGGATTGGGGAGATGCCAACGTTTTAGAAGAGGTAAGAAAATACCCTTATGTAATGGGGTCACAAACACAATATTCGACAGTAATTGAACTGAAAAGTGGCCATATTTTTCCCTCCTGGCACCGTTTGTGCGTTTGTTCGTTACACAAACACTTAAGTGGAATGTTCTGTACTGACCTGAGGTGGTCTTTCTAATGGCTTAAATTTAGTCAGATTATTAATGTTATTATTACTTGCTAAGCTACAACCCTAGTTTGAAAAGCAGGATGCTATAAGCCCAAGGGCTCCAACGTGGAAAATAGCCTAGTTAGGGAAGGAAATAAGGAAACTGCAAGAAAAATAATCAACAATTAATATATTTTAAGAAGAGTAACATGAAAATAAATAATTCCTATAGAAACTATAATAACTTTAATGAAGCAAGAGGAAGAGAAATAAGAATTTCGTGCCCTAGTGAACCCTCAAGCAAGAGAACTCTAACCCAAGACAGTGGAAGACCATGGTACAGAGGCTATGGCACTACCCAAAAGTAGAGAACAATGGTTTGGCTTTGGAGTGTCCTTCTCATAGAAGAGCTACTTACCTAGCTAAAGAGTCTCTTCTAGCCTTACCAAGAGGAAAGTAGCCATTGAACAATTACAGTACAGTAGTTAACCCCTTGAGCGAAGAAGAATTGTTTAGTAATCTCTGTGTTGTCAGGCGTATGAGGACAGAGAAAAATATGTAAAGAATAGGCTAGACTATTCGGTGTGTGGGTAGGCAAAGGGAAAATGAGCCGTAACCAAAGAGAAGGATCCAATTTAGTAATGTCTGGCCTGTCAAAGGACCCCATAACACTCTAGCGGTAGTCCCTCAACCAGATATGCATAAGGAACCTATTGGCGATAGTTTAGGTGGGTGCATGTATATGTCCTGCAGTGGCGGAGGTTTGCTCACGATGTTTTTAAGCCTATCCTTTCTTCCTAACGTACTCATAAGAGAATTTGGGTTTAGTGGCACTTCTTGCGACCTTGAAAATGGGCCAATTTTCGGGTTGAGGGAAAGAGACCAGATGTCTTCAAGCGTCTGATTCTGTCGGATTTATTTCGAAAATAAAATAAAAACGAAGAAATGAAGACTGCAGGAAACTGAAGAAGAAGAAGATGATAATAAAAGAGAGAAATAAAGAAAAGGGGAAGATATTGGCAAAGCTCCGTCAGTGGTTTTCTTGGAGGAAAGACATTTTTCTCGAGTGGGTTAATTTATAGCTCCCAACTACGAGGAGGAAAACATTATCGATGAGGAATGCGGGGGAGGAGGAGAAGGAAGAAGAAGATGAAGAAGGAGAAGGAAGAAGGAAGAGGGAAGAAGGAGAAGGAAGAAGAAGAAGAAGAAGGAAGAAGAAGGAGAAGGAAGAAGAAGAAGGAGGAGAAGAAGAATGAGAAGAAGGAGGAGGAGGAGGAGGAAGAAGGAAGGAGAAGAAGGAGGAGGAGGTAGAGAAGGAGAAGAAGAAGAAAAAGTAGGAGGAGGAGGAGGAGGAGGAGGAGGAGGAGGAGGAGGAGGAGGAGGAGGAGGAGGAGGAGGATTAGAAGAAGAAGAAGGAAGAAGGAGGAGGAGAAGAAGAAGGAGGAAGAGGAGCAAGAGGAGAAGAAGAATAAGAAGTAGGAGGAGGAGGAGAAGGAGGAAGATAAAGAAGATGAAGTAGAAGGAGGATGAGAAGGAAGAAGAAGAAGAGGAGAGAGAGAGAGAGAGAGAGAGAGAGAGAGAGAGAGAGGTGACCAACTATTGCCAAAATTCCATTTCCGCTAAACTACTGCAACAGCAGGAGGACGACGAAGGCTCGCGAATTTCGTGTGTAGTGTGTTTTTCTTGGCTCCCCAGAATGAGTCACGGGACAAGGTCTTCTTAAAGGTCGAAGATGTGGAGGGGGGTTTGATTTTTGTCCCTGCAAAGGCCGACGGGATGGGCAACCTAAGAGGATAGACGGGGGGAAAAAAGGGGAGTATTTGGGTTCCTACTTGTGGTGTGCGTGCAACGTGGGTTCTATCTGATGAGGAAAAGGAATGATAAGTATATTAAATGTTTCTGATAACTTTTATATATAGATATTGCTTTTATTATTATTATTGTTATTATTATTATTATTATCCTTATCCTTATCCTTATCATTATCATTATTCTTATCCTTATCCTTATCCTTCTTCTTCTTCTTATTATTATTATCATTGTTATTATTATCCTTATTATTTTTATTTTTATTATTATTATTATTATTATTATTATTATTATTATTATTCTTATCATTATTATTATTATTGTTATTATAATTATAATAATAATAATAATAATAATTATTATTATTATTATTATTATTATTATTATTATTATTATTATTATTATTATTATTATTAATATCATTAGAATTATTATCCTTATCATTATCATTATCATCATTATCAATATAAAGTTTATGAAATAGCAATGATTTAAGCCAATGCATTAATATAACATCTGTTTCAATTTTGATTCAATGAGTAATGCAAGTTCATCTGTTCCCCCTTCAGAAATTTCAACATATCAAAACAGGTGCGCTCTCTCTCTCTCTCTCTCTCTCTCTCTATCTCTCTCTCTCTCTCTCTCTCTCTCTCTCTCTCTCTCGAAGTATTTAACATGTATGGGTTAAACTACGTTTTTGTGTGATCTAATATTTTTGAAAAAGTTATTAATATGCTATCTATCTATCTATCTATCTATCTATCTTTATATATATATATATATATATATGAATATACGTCTCGATTTTCTTTTTTTCTAAAGGTTCTTCGCATATCATCATTATTATTATTATTATTATTATTGTTATTATTATTATTGGAGTAATCCTGATTATAACATTGAAGGATAAAATATCAGAAAAATAAAGAAACAGAAAGTCTCAAGATAACTTAATAAAAGAATAATCGATTTATATTTTCAAATTTTGCTGTAATTTTCTCAATATTTTATGCAAATAGTTTATTAAAATTGCTTAAGAGTATCATTCTGATAATTTATGATGTCTGGAATTAGGAAGGCGAATATTTGACCAGTTCAGTTTTATGGCTAAGTACTTACATTAGGAAGAAATATTAATAAGAAAAGGAAATATTAATAATAATAATGGAGAAATATTAATATTAATCATAATAGAAATATTTATATTAATAGAAATATAAATAACATTAATAATATAGAAATATTAATAGAAATATTAATATTAATAATATAATAATGAAAATATTAATATAAATATAGAAATAATAATATTAATATTAATAATATAGAAATATTAATATTGATATGATAATATTAATATAGTAATATTAATATTAATATAAAAATAATTTTAATAGAAATATTAATAAGATGAATCACGAGAAAAAGTCCTTCGCTCGATAAAAGAAAACATCTTAACATTAATTCGATAAGTCTTTGAATCGCTTCTTTCATGACTCCCAGATCCAAAGTTCATGAATTTTGTTTAGTCAAAGACTTGATTGCTTTGCAATGTTATTTCAGTTCATATTAGATTATTAGAAGGTTGCAAAAACTGTAAATGAATAGCATACAGTAGGCCCTTGTCTTCAGTTGAAGAATAAGCCCCGCCCACTTTGCCTCGGTTGCCAAATGTTCTCAGAGTAACTTGATTTTAGTTGTTGTTTTAGAGATTAATTAGATTTAGGAATGATTAGGTCTTGTAGATTCAATTAACATTTATTTATATCTTTTTCATATATATCTGAATGTAATAACTTTTCCACTTTTCCTATTATAATGTCATTTATAAAATTCTTTTTATAAGATGCAATCTGATGCACGTATTTTACCTATATTTAATAGTTCGATAAGACTTTTTTATATTTGTCCTCTCTAAGATCCTTCTGTTATATTAGATTAAACATCTCATTTTACATCAGACTGTCATTTTTCATCTTATTCCACGTCTTTGTACCGACCGTGCGTCACACGATCGTACATAGTAATGACATTTCATTTTGTGTATATATTATGCTTGTATCTTCGCTCTCCCCTCGCACTAAAAAGAACCTGAAATAACATGTATGTTTTTCTCACCGTTAACTGTTAATCGGTGTGGTGTCGGTTTGAACAGGAAATTTCCTTTTGCATTGAACCTGAAATAATGTGTCTGTTTTTCTCACCGTTAACTGTTAACCGGTGCGGTATCGGTTTGAACAGGAAATTTCCTGTTGCATTGAGTTTTTGTATATAAAGGCGAGTGTTTTGTGATAAAGTTACTCAGTTGCTTTCATCTTGTCTTTGAGTCGCAACCTTCTCTCGGCTCGTCACATCTTCAACTAGTCCAGCATCAACATTCACATACTTCCCTCCATCTTATACATCTGATTATACATCTTACCAGACATCAAATGGGAGATGCATATTTAAATATGATCATATTATAAAAATTTATATATAAAGATCTATATTAATTCATAACTTGAGTTGATTAAACATCTTTTTTTTTCTACATCTTATTCATCTTTTCATTCATATTTTCATTACATCTAATTTGGTCTCTGATTATGACTCAAATGGAATCTAATTATGTATCTAAAACTAATTCTATAATTAGATATATATCTAATCCTAACGAAATAAATGTAAGCATTCATATGATCTAATTATCTATTATAACATCTAACAAATTGTTCATGTAAACAATTATTATTATTATTATTATTATTATTATTATTATTATTATTATTATTATTATCATTTAAGCTACAACCATAGTTGGTAAAGCAGGATGCTATAAGACCAAGGGCTCCAACAGGGAAAAATAGCTCAGTAAGGAAAGGAAATAAGGAAATAGAGAAATATGAGAAATAATGAACAATTAAAATAGAATATTTTAAAAACAATAAAAAAATAATAATGAAATAGAAAATAATAACTCATCATCATCATCATCATCATCATATAATAAGAGACATAAGATATTAGGTCAAGCTGTGGTATTCTGTTCCATCTTCCGTGTTCCTTTACTCCTGTAATTTGTATAAATTGTGTTATGAATTCAGTCAGGTCTGGGCTACAAACAGACCATGGGTTCGCAATAAGAATATTAATAGGAAACAAAGTATGATTGATACTGATGTTAGTTAGAAATACACACACACACACACACACACATATATGTATATATATATATAATATAATATATATATATATATATGTATCCTATCTGATTGGAACACCTTTACATTATGAAAGGATTTGCGTATTGCCATAATAAGCAAAGCTGTACTAATCAGGACCACCCATACTAGGTTGGTTTGCTGTGAGCAACAAGACGAAAATCTCCCACCATCAGCGGTTGCACTGGTTAGTTTTCATAGCTGCTCAAACCTCAGAAAATAATTGACATGTCTGAGGCCTTCGTCATGCAGTGGGTTAGAAACGGCTCCATTTGTTGTTGAGGTATATATATATATATATATATATACTAAATATACCTGAAATTCAATGTAGAACAAAACATGTCCATTGCAAAGGCCTTAAAACATGTTCTAGAAAACCTTCCTTGGTCTTCCTTGGCATCGTCATCTCGTACATTCCAAAGACAGCCTCTCTCTCTCTCTCTCTCTCTCTCTCTCTCTCTCTAGGATACCCAGTTTGAAACCTCCACGTCTCTCCTATCATATTTGTTTACGTTCTTCTTGAGGAAAAGTGTCAGGATTTCGTAATGGCTTCGGAGCCACGATCCACAGATGGTGTCACGGAGCCATGGGTCCCCCTCCCGAAACTCCTTCGACGTTTTGTCGTGTCAGGAGGGGAAAGTGTCACATGTGTCGTAGCTGTTTGACACCGCTATTTGGCTATTTGGTCTCTTAGAGTTTGGCTGAGGATATATCTACAGTAGGTGCCAGGTGACACCGCTCTCTTGCAGTATGTGACACTTTTTTTTTTTATCGCGAGTGTCATGTTACGCAGCGGAGATACTTAGTAGACACTAAACTCGCTCCAAAGATTCCGGGCGAAATAAGTCCCTCCCACTGATGACGTCATAACCAATCACATTGTCTTCGACATTAGCAGCAGTCACAATATATCCATTTAATAATAGCAAACTATACTAACTTACAATCACTATGACGTCATCAGTGGGTGTGGCTTATTATGCCAGGAATCTCTGCGGGGACTATAGCATTTAAATGTGGCTACTAGCGTCTCATGAACACCACGTCAAATACATTATTGACCGAAACGCCAGACGGAATGAGGTAAAGATGAAATTTTAAAAGTTACAATAAATATATTCGGCTAATGAATTCAATTTAATTTCTGGCGTCACGCGACCCATGGTCACTTTACAAGTAGCTACACTTAACCGATACTTGGCTAAGAGAATGAATTAGGCTTCTAGAAGTCTAGAATGTACGAGATTTCTAGTATTAATGGTATTCTAGAGAAGATATTCAACAGTGCCAACACTTCCCCCCTCCTCCCAAGGATACATTCAATCAACCACCTCCCTTCACGAGATTCCCCTTACCCCATATCTCCCCCTGGGAGGATCTCCCCCCTCCCCTAGGAGGATCTCCCCCCTCCCCTAGGAGGATCTCCTCCCTCCCCAGGTGGATCTCCCCCCTTCCCTAGGAGGATCTCCCCCCTCCCCTAGGAGGATCTCCCCCCTCCCCTAGGAGGATCTCCCTCCTCTCCTGATCCTATAGGTCACTGAGAACCATTCCTTTTCCCACAGTGAGGCGAGGCAGCCCCACATTGCCATGCCAGCAGAATTCGATCAATCAATGTTCTTAAAATATTTAGTTAAATTGTCCATT
Organism: Palaemon carinicauda; assembly: GCF_036898095.1. Classification (NCBI taxonomy): domain Eukaryota; kingdom Metazoa; phylum Arthropoda; class Malacostraca; order Decapoda; family Palaemonidae; genus Palaemon; species Palaemon carinicauda. The sequence continues at coordinate 96,449,512 of NC_090749.1, read as the reverse complement.
ACTTCTCTTGTAGTTTATTTATTTCCTTTCCTCACTGGGCTATTTTATCCCAGTTGGAGCCCTTGGGCTTGTAACATCTTGCTTTTCTAACTAGGGTTGTAGCTTAGCTAATAATAATAATAATAGTAATAATAATAAAAATAATAATAATAATAATAATAATAATAATAATAGTAGTAGTAGTAGTAATGATAATATAATAATAATAATAATAGTAATAATGATAATATAATAATAATAATAATAATAATAATAGTAATAATGATAATATAATAATAATAATAATAATAATAATAATAATAATAATAATAATAATAGTCACCTGAGGTAAGGTTATAGAGATTTATCATTTTGTACAGAAAAAAAAAGTATGAAGAAAAGCAATTATATTAAAGTATTAATAATAAAAAACTCTTAAACATATTTGTTTCAAGATAAGATATCCGATAAAAATAACAACCACGCAATGGCAACGTTCCACGTAGTGTTGCCATACACATGATCACCTCATAAACATTTCTATGTCATCTACGTCATTTTTTTTAATTTTTTTTTTCATTGACAATGGATCCAAGTGCGTATTTGGCAAGTGGTCTGTCGTCGCAAAACGAAAGGTCATTGAAACCGACAGCCCTGATAGGTTATAATCTCATTGATCAAAGATAATTGAGGATATAATATAATATTCATCGTCCTGATAGTGGTCAATTGGATATAATTGGATATGATTATATCCCAAATTATATCGTGAGATCAAATCTTTTCGATTTGTTTTCCTATTCACTTATTTATCGGAGAGAGAGAGAGAGAGAGAGAGAGAGAGAGAGAGAGAGAGATCTTTCTCTTATGTTTTGCCTACTGTATTTTTGATGTATCAATAATATGAATCAATCTTGGAGGTAGTAGGTTGGCCAGGGCCCCAGCCACCCGTTAAGATACTACAGCGAGAGTTATTGGGGTATTTTGACTAGCCAAACAGTAATACATTAGATCCTTCTCTCTGGTTACGGTTCATTTTCCCTTTGCCCACACATACACACACACCGAATAGTCTGGCCTATTCTTTACATATCCTCCTCTGTCCACATACACATGGCAACACTGAGATTACCAAACAATTCTTCTTCATCCAAGGCATTATTACACTGTAATTGTTCAGTGGCCACTTTCCTCTTGATAAGGGTAGAAGAGACTCTTCAGCTATGGTAAGCAGCTCTTCTAGGAGAAGGACACGCCAAAATCAAACCACTGTTCTCTAGTCTTGGGTAGTGCCATAGCCTCTGTACCATGGTCTTCCACTGTCTTAGGTTAGAGTTCTCTTGCTTGAGGGTACACTTGAGCACACTATTCTATTTCTCTTCCTCTTGTTTTGTTAATGTTTTCATAGTTTATATAGGAGATATTTATTTTGTACTTAAAATATTTTTCCTTATTTCCTTTCCTCACTGGGCTATTTTCTCTGTTGGAGCCCCTGGGCTTATAGCATCCTGCTTTTTCAACTATGGTTGTAGCTTAGCAATTAATAATAATAATAATAACCTGTAGCCTGTCATCATCATTATTATTATTATTATTATTATTATTATTATTATTATTATTATTATAAATTATTTGCTAAGCTACAACCCTAGCTGGAAAAGCAGGATGCTATAAGCCCAGGGACTACAACAGGGAAAATAGCCCATTGAGGAAAGGAAACAATGAATAATAAACTATTTTAAGAACAGTAATATTAAAATAAACATTTGCTATATAAACTATGAAAACTTTAACAGAACAAGACAGAATAGTGTGCCCGAGTGTACCCTTAAGCAAGAGAACTCTAACCTAAGACAGTGAAAGACCATGGTACAGATGCTATGGTACTACCCAAGTCTAGAGAATAATGGTTTGTCTTTCTCCTAGAAGAGCTGCTTACCATAGCTAAAGAGTGTCTTCTACCCTTACCAAGAGGAAAGTAGCCACTGAACAATTACAGTGGAGTTGTGAACCCTTTGAATGAAGAATTGTTTGGTAATCCCAGTGTTGTCAGGTGTATGAGGACAAAGTAATATACGTAAATAACAGGCCAGACTATTCGGTGTATGTGTAGGCAAAGGGATAATGAACCGTAACCAGAGAGAAGAATCCAATGTAGTACTGTCTGACCAGTCAAAGGACTCCATAACTCTAGCGGTAGTATCTCAACGGGTGGCTGGTGCCCTGGCCAACATACTACCTGCCTATTATACTCATTGATAGACCAGTCACTTACTGTATTTTTAACATATCAATTACTAGTTGTATTCATGAAATTAACAAACACTGATTGTATTGGCTAAATATTGCTTATTGTATTTAGTAACTTAACAGACACTTGCTGTCTTCCCTACTGTATTATCTAACTTGGCAGATACTTATTGTATTACTTAACATAGTTACGTATTGTATTCAATAACTTAACATATTTGTATTGTATTGTATTACATATCGCATAGCTATTGTATTTAATGACATATTAAATAATTATTGCATTCCTTCACATATCAGCTAGCTATTGTATTAATTAACTTAGCAGACATTTATTGTATTTCTATACATATCAGCTAGCTATTGTATTCACTAATATACTAGCTAACTACTGTATTGATTAACTTAGCAGATATTTATTGTATTTCTGTACATACCTGCTACCTATTGTATTTCCTATCATATCAACTACTTATTGTATTCTGTAACTTAGGAGACGTTTATTGTATTTCTTTACATAACAGCTAACTATTGTATTAATTAACTTAGCATATATTTATTGTATTTCTTTAAATATCAGGTAGCTATTGTATTTACTAAAATACTAGCTACTTATTGTATTCCTATACATATGAACTAGCTATTGTATTAACCAACTTACAAGTTACACATTGTTTTATCCTCACATATGCATCTACTGTATTCTCTTACAAATAAACTACTCTTGTGTAACCAAGTAAATGTAAATGTATTTTGCTATTAAAAGTTCAAATACAACACTATGATTTATTTTGATATTACCCTACACTTTAAAGTGGTCTATCATTAGTTTCATATATAAAAAATATACAGTTTACTACATTCTGACAATATCATTGGCCCTTTAAAGGTTAAATGTTAAAGGCCGCTCATGAATGGCAGAGGCAAGGGACAGTGACATTGCCCTAGCAAGCAGGACAATGCCATATGATCAGCACCCAAGCACCCCTCTCCACCCAAGCTAGGACTCAGGGATGGCCAGGCAATGGCTTCTGATATCTCAGCAGATAAACCTATTGGCTCTCCCAAACCCCACATCCTTAGCTCACAAGGATGGTAAGGTTGCAGACATTAAAGGAACTAAGGAGTCTGAACCGGGACTCGAACCCCATTGTGGCGATCACCAGGCCAACAATTAATATTCAGAAGATCATCTTATTTAATATCATATTTATTGACAAACGATTAATACAGTGACGTTAGCCTACTCTATTACTCGCTTATTTCCCTGACGTGTGACCATTATGTCATGATTTGACGTGTAGATATCATATCTCGGGAATTGATTGATTAATTAGCTGTCAGGTTAATTTTGATGAAGAACCTTTAGAGGGAAGTTGGGTAGGATATGTTGCTTTTGAGAGAGAGAGAGAGAGAGAGAGAGAGAGAGAGAGAGAGAGATTCTGTATTCTTATAAC
>NC_090749.1:96440826-96443326 GCF_036898095.1 Palaemon carinicauda | reverse complement strand
ACAAAATCTTCACTTCATATTGATTACATACTATGACAAGGAAAATAATTACACTCAAAGAGAGAGAGAGAGAGAGAGAGAGAGAGAGAGAGAGAGAGTGAGGAGGACAATGAAAGTTGGGGAATTCATCTCGGGTAACAATCCCCAGGTTTGGCTTTGGGGAAAGAGAGATCCCTTTCCCCCAGGTCTGTGCCAGATACATCTTCGCAAAGAAGAAGAAGAAGAAGAAGAAGAAAGCCAAGACGATTCCTCGTATTGGTTCTCAGTTGAGCGAACGTTTGATATTCTGTAATGTTTCTCATATTGGTGAGATTGTTTATATTCTTATTTTGTGGTTTGTGGAAGGTAGAATTTAATGTTTGGGTTATATGAGAACCGAGAATATGTTGAAATATATTTATATTTAGATATTCTAGGAGTCTTGATGGCTATAGTGCTATATTTGTATAGATGAGTTCTGAGATATATCGAAGTTAGATAAAAAATAATTAAAATTCTTGAAATAAATGGGATCAAATATCAGTCTTGAGAGAGAGAGAGAGAGAGAGAGAGAGAGAGAGAGAGAGAGAGAGAGAGAGAGAGAGAGAGAGAGAGAGAGTGGAATATATGTCAAATGGTCTTATAAGATCTGAAGTAAAACCTTTAAATTCTCCGAAGTTAAAACTTCTAGAATTTAGAAGTTCTACAAAATGCTCTTGTATTTTGCATTCCTGAATACAAAATACAAGAGCATTTTTGTTTGAGGTTTCATAATGCTTAATTATGCTCCAACATTATTCGCTTTTTATTGTAAAGATTAACAGGAGATATGGGTTGCCCCTCCCGAAGGCCTCTCTTTGAAAAAATAATTTATTTTTTATTTGATTCTATCCGACATTGAGTCAAATTCTAGAGTAAAATTTTGTACACTTCAAGAAATTGATTTTTCTCAAATTTTATTAAAGTTAAAATTCCCTGAAATTGAAATAAATCTGTTTTAGCTGATGGTTGACATTTAGATTTTATTAAGGAAGGAAACTGAACTCGCGTTTCAGTTGTAACTAGTTTCGAAGAGAAACTAGATTCTAATTGAAAGTGAATTGTTGTACCACGTTTCAGGTGAAACTAAATTTTAATTGAAATTGAATAGTTGTACCACGTTTCAGTTGAAACTAGTTTCGAAGTGAAACAAAGTTATGATTGAAACTGAATTGTTGTACCACGTTTCAGTTGAAACTAGTTTCGAAGTGAAACAAAATTATGATTGAAACTGAGTTGTACCACGTTTCATTTGAAACTAGTTTTGAAGTGAAACAAAATTATGATTGAAACTGAGTTGTACCACGTTTCATTTGAAACAAAATTCTAATTGAAACTGGATTATTGAACTAAAACGAATATATATTCTCAAAATGGATGAAAATTAATTTTTATAAAAAAAAAAATGTTCAATGAAACTTTCCTTATTCAATTGATATTGCATTCTTTTACTCTTTCGGTTCTGGGCTACATAAGGAGAGGAGGATGCTAGCATGGGCTCTTTCTTCTAATAATTCAGATTATTTTTTTACCTCGCAAGTTTTCGAAGAATTTTTAACCTGAAGCCAATATAATATGTTTTTCTTTTTAAAAACAGGTTTATTTAGGTTTGATTACTATGTTTTTAATTTCCTACAGAATAGAAATTATTTCTTAAAGGATTTCCCACAAATAAATAGAAAAATATCATATTTTCTTTTTAAAAGCTGAAATTTAAAAAACTCATTCTAAAGTAAGAGAACTTTTCAAAATACAAAAATTTACCTCGATATTTTTTAACCAAAGTTTCCTTGAACGATTTCCCATAAATAACTAAAAAAAATAGTTTATTCTCTTTATAGTTTCCAAAATATGATTTATAAGAATATCATTCTAAAGTAAGTGAACTTTCCAAAAGATAAAAAATAATTTCTATATATTTTTTTTCTATTTTTTCCTTAAAGTATTTCCAACAAATGAATATAAATATAGCCTATTTTTCTTTAGTTCCCAAAAGATACAAGTTGGGAAAAACCTCTTAAATACAAAAGACGACTTATATATATACATATATATATATATATATATATATATATATATTTTTTTAATCTCAAATTTGACTTACCTTGCACCTTTCCGAACACTTCAAAGTCTACCGAAGCGACCTCCATGAATAATTATTCCCGACGGACACTGTGTCACTTTACAAAAAGAATTCCTTCAAAGAGGAAGAAGAAGAAGAAGAGGCTCCTAAAAATCCCAGTGGTGGGGCGACAGGCTGGCCAACCAACCTACTGCTGGCACCAGCTTCTCGCAAGGCCCAACAACGACCACCGAGAACTGACGGAGGAGGAAAAAGACGCCTCCTGGCTCCTGCCTGCGTGGGTGTGGGGGAACTTTGAGGGGGGTCCAACCCCCTCCTCCATAACCCCCTTCCCCCCCCCTTGGCAAATAGTAGTAGTAGTAGTATTAGGGGGGTGTAAAGATTTGGCCTAAACAGAAA
>NC_090749.1:96430826-96435826 GCF_036898095.1 Palaemon carinicauda | reverse complement strand
TATATATATATTTATATGTATATATATATATGTATATATATATATATATATATATATATATATATATATATGTATATATATATATATATATATATATATATATATATATACAGTAAGTGACCTTAAACCACGTCATGTATGCAAGTGTACGTATGAATAACTCATACACAAATGTATATCAAACCCACATATACACATGGTATATATACACCAGCGGTGTCGCCGAAATATGTTTTAAGTTTCAATTTTCTCGTTTGCGTCCTAGTAGCCATCTGGCTACCCCCATAAACGAGTAGGCGGGCCTGGGCAACCACTTCGGATCAAATGCCCCACCTGGGTACCACTCTTGTGCCAATGACCCATTCTCCTGACGATAGAGGCGGGATCAGATCAAAGGCCATCTAATCACCTGTGATGACTCGCGGTGGGAGGAGTGGCTGGGAATGGCGTGGAAGGAAACTGCTGGAATTAGGTGGGTAGATGAAGAGATTGAGAGAGGGATGGAGAGGAAAACTGGCCTTTGTACAGTCGCAGTCATGGTAATGTAAGAGATGACGTTGATGGGAAGTCCTGAACCGGCAATGTTAGGTTTTGCATATTGATGTAGTGGTGAGAGATGTAGACATTTCAATTCACATACTGATTTATTAGCCAGTGGTGAGAGAGGTAGACATTACATTTCACTTACCGGTATAAGAGCCAATGGTGAGAGATGTAAACATTACAATTCGCATACTGATTTATTGGCCTGTGGTGAGAGATCTAGACATAACATTTCACATACTGATTTAATGGCCTGTGGTGAGAGATCTAGACATAACATTTCACATACTGATTTAATGGCCAGTGGTGAGAGATCTAGACATAACATTTCACATACTGACATAAAGGCCAGTGGCGAGAGATATAGACATTACGTTTCACTAACTGATATAAATACCAGTGGCAAGAGATGTAGAGATTAAGTTTCACATACTGATATAAAGGCCAGTAGCGAGATATAGACATTACATTTCACTAACTGATATAAAGGCCAGTGGTGAGAGATCTAGAGATTACGCTTCACATACTGATTTATTGGCCAGTGGCAAGAGATATAGACATGTTTAACATACCGATTTATTGAATAGTTGCGAGAGATCTAGATGCTACCTTTTACCAACTGATATAAAGGCCAGTAGTGAGAGGTCTAGACATTACTTTTCATGGACGTGACGGAAAGGCCAGTGGTGAGGGAGACGCTGGTTTTAAGATAGGAGAAGGAGTTTTATAGCTTTAGTAATGAAAAAAATTGAATGTGTAGGACATTGGTATTTCATGCAAAGAGTCTTGTTGAACAGAGAGCAAAAGAAAGTAGAGTTTAATCTATATAGGGAATGTTCCTTTCTATGATTATTGTGATGATAAACCTTATGATTTATAGAAAGTTAGTTTTACTTCCTATATAAGACAAATGGGAAATGATTATGGTGAGTTTAATGACTTCAGGTGATTTTTATGATAGAGCTTCTTGCAGTACTAATGATTTCAAAGCTGGGATAGCGTGAATCCATCTATATCTTCAAAAGAAATTGGAAAAACAGAACCAATTCTTTAGAAAAAGACTTGTTGAACGAAACCAGCTCGAACCTACATCACCAGAAAGCACTTAATGAACGAGACTTCATTTGAATAAAGCTTTTTCACCAGGTTAAGACTTGATGAACGAGATCATCAGAAAAGACTGGATGAGTGAAGCCTCAACTCTGATGATTCTTATGAAGTACGAGAACTCTTGTGGACACTGAACGAGGTCGTTCTATGGACTATGCAAATGGGATGAATGGGGCCTCTTCCAATTAAGGTCTATTTATAGACGGACCTTGCTCCCAATTAAAAGGTCTTTCAAGGACATATGGGCACTGCAGATGTTGAAATGGCCAGGGATCAGGAGTTGGTAGATTTCGTTATGAAGAATAGGGGAGAAATTTGCGTGGAAGTTGGTAGGGGATGGGAAGAACGAGGATGGTTGAGGGAGGATGAAGAAATCTAGGTAATTAGAATATATATATATATATATATATATATATATATATGTGTGTGTGTGTGTATATATATATATGTATATATATATATATATATATATATATATATATTGTATATATACATATATATATATATATATATATATATATATATATATATATATATATATATATATAAATATATACATATATATATATATACACACACACACATATATATATATATATATATATATATATATATATATATATATTATATATATATATATATGTATATATATGTATATATATATTATATATTATATATATACATATATGTATATATATATATTTTATATATATATATATATATATATACAATATATATATATGTATATATATATATATATATATATATATATATATATATATATATATATAATATATATATATCTATAGTGTGTGTACAGTCTATATATTTATACAAACATAATTATGTAATGAATAGACACTGTCTTAGCGGCGTCCAAAAATGGAAGATAGTTTCTCTCGGGACAAACTGTTCTCCATGCAATTTTCTGATTAACCCAAAAATTGCATTTAAGTTTCTCCATTTATTATTTGTCATTAACACGTGTTTCGGACGGAGTGATTCGAAACACGTGTCGACACCAAACAAGAAATGGAGAAATTTAAATGCAGTTTTTATTGTTTTCATGAAAGAGAAACTATCTTCGATTTTTGGACGTCACTAGCACATTATCTATTAATTATAAACGGTGAGTAACATGACTAATTACCATATATATATATATATATATATATATATATATATATATATATATATATATATATATATGAAGAAAACAAAACTTTTGACCAAAAAATGTATGTTCTGACCTGGACTCAGCTAGTCAAAACAATTTCATTGGCACTTGAAGTGACTCAACTTGACCTCTTCAGAGGTCATTTTGGACAAAGGACTTGACCTGACCTGCTCTCACTTTACATGTACACTAATTGTTATTTGAGACCTGATCTGATCCAGTCCTGACCTAACATTCTCTTCTGAACTTATTCTTAACGTTCCTTCACTGTTCTCTTTTTACAATTTAGTAAATTAATTAAATAGTAAATTTTTCAGAATATCTTTTATGAGATAAGAAAAACCCAAAGAAAAATCAAAGTTTTCAAGATTCTGAGAATGAAGAGAGAGAGAGAGAGAGAGAGAGAGAGAGAGAGAGAGAGAGAGAGAGAGAGAGAGAGAGAGAGAGAGAGAGATCATACATCATCTTCTGAAATGATAAATGTTTAGATTTCTCCTTTGATCCAACTCCTCGCTCACCTCTCCTATCTCACATCCGTCGTTTATTTCATCTTCATTTTTTACACTGAAATAAACCTCAGAAAATAATTCTGTCTCTGGTGACATATGGCAACTTACACTAGTGGCGGGAAGGAGAGAGAGAGAGTTGCTGGCGCGTGAATATTAATTCGAAACTTTATCACTTCTGGGACGCGTCTGATACCTGTCTTATGCGACTGTCGTTTGAATCCATGCCGGAGATAAGAGATATCTGTTTTTATCTGTTTTATAACTGCCACTCGGGTGCCTTCCTTTGAAGGAATATGGGTTTTTAAGATATATTATGCCCCTTTTTGGAGTTTTTTTTTTTATATTTAGAGTTTATTTCTGATTTTGTTTATCAGTATTAAGTATGATAAACGTTCTTCTATTTACGAAAAGACATATGCAAGTACACACAAGAACATTTGTGTGTGTGTGTGTGTGTGTGTGTATATATATATATATATATATATATATATATATATATATATATATATATATATAAATTTATATATATATATATATATATATATATATATATATATATAAATTTATATATATATATATATATATATATATATATATATATATATATATATATATATATATATATATATGTGCGTGTGTGTTTGTGTATGTGTTGTCTTTTGTGTGTGTTTATATATTATATATATATATATATATATATATATATATATATATATATATATATACATACAGTATACATGTAAATATAAATATGTATATATAACCACATATATGTAAATATATGTCTATTTACAGTGCAAGAAGGCATTACCTCAATATGGTTTACAGAAAGCCGTCTTAATTTTAGAAGTTTTACCTCAATTGCAAAACCTTCCTCAAGAAACGCCAGAAATCGAGTTCTTTCAATCAATCAACAACACAGGACCCATTGAGAGAGTCCTGACACACACACTCACACATTTACACCTGTCTGAGACACACTACCCTTTTTCTTCCTGAGACCTTCAAGCAACTGATCTCAGGCCGTGTCTCATCTAATTGCACGGGGTGGAATCCTCTTTGATGTCTGATCACGGAGCGTGGAAGTTTAATTGGCTTCGCTGCCTGTTTTCCAGACTCTCTCTCTCTCTCTCTCTCTCTCTCTCTCTCTCTCTCTCTCTCTCTCTCTCTCTCTCTCTCTCGTGAAAGGTTATACGTTGAAATGAGAAATATAGGAATTCTGTGAAGATAATTCTTAATCATAACAAGACAGTAACCATGGAGCTTAAGTATATATATATATATATGAGTGTGTAATATATATATATACATATATATATATATATATATATATATATATATATATATATATATATATATATATATATATATTATAAAAATGTGGCAGTCAATTACCTTTTTAATTAATCAGTATTAATGTCGTTTTTCTTTCTAAATTTTTAAGAATCAAAATTTTTTTCTTAATATTTTGAAATATATTTTATTTGTAAATTAGATTCATATTGTATAAATTTCAATACTTAATTTATAGTTACCTTTCCTCTGTTTGCGACCAACCACATATAACTAGCTTCCAGGTACACTCAATCCTGATTCGAATTCAGGACATCTTCATTGTGATTATGGACACAAACAAATCGTTAGATCTGAAGGTGCAATGT
>NC_090749.1:96421236-96428736 GCF_036898095.1 Palaemon carinicauda | reverse complement strand
AGCTTTCGGAAAATCTATTTCCATCATCAGAGCCTAAAATAGGATACATTGCATAAGTTAAAACATAGTATGATGAATATTTAAAACAGAAAATTTAAAATGAAAACACAAAAACTTTATGAAATAAAATAAGAAATTAACATAAAACTATGAAATCAATCTAGTTACAAAATAAAAGATCAAAGCACCAGCGCTATAAACTCACATGAAATAAAATCAAACACAATTTAATTCATACGTTGCCCGGCCCAGGTTTGGTTTCAGTTTGTGTTGGAATATTGCCTCCATTATTACTAGGTCGAGGTTACTCTGCGAAGTGGCTAAGATGGAAAAATTCCCCTTGGACATTGGATGGTCCTCACTTAGGGAATGGTCTCTGATGGCTGAATGGGGTGGTTTTGCCATATGATTACCCGTTCTAGGTGAACGACCGAAGTGCTCGGATAATCTTGCACGGTAATGTCTTTCACTTTTTCCAATATACGATGCATTACAGCGATCACACTTATATTTGTATATGACACCCGATCATCTGAGACCCGGTCTTTAAATTTGAAAAATCTGCTAATAGCATTTGAGGGGGAAAACACGATCTTCAATGATACCTGAGGATAAAATTCACGCACAATTCTACTGCAATGATTTCGTGTTTCAAAACTGTGGGACCCCAGATATGGAATAGAAAAGAAGATATTTTTCCGAGGAGCAATTAGTTTCCTTTCACAAGGTGGTAGCGTGAGTTTGCTTAGTGTTTTCCCTATATAAGTATCAGTAAAATTATACGGGAATCCATTGTTATAAAGTAGTTTTTCAATATAAGTCAGTTCCTTATGAATGTTGAGGTAATTAGAGCAAAGGTTATACGCTCTATAAGTGAGAGTACAGACAAGATTTCTCTTATATTGTATAGGAATAAAAGAGGAGAATTTAGTGCATAAGCCTGTGAACGTTGGTTTCCTGTAGACAGATGTGTTAAACCCAGTACCAAATTTATGAATGTTGATGTCAAGAAAAGATATGTTACCATCCATTTCCACTTCACTAGAAAAATTTATATTTTGGTGTTTGGAATTCAAATAGTTTAAAAACAATTGGACATGACTTGGGCTACGAAATAATAAAAACGTGTCGTCGACATACCGTCTATGAAAAAAGAGGTTTAAAATCAGTAGGGCATTCATTTAACCAGATGTTTTCATAAAAGGCAAGAAAGGCATTTGCGAGACTAAGTCCCATAGGGCTACCCATAGCACAACCACCAACCTGTACATAAAACTTTTTATCAAATAAAAACAAACAATTCTTAGCAGACAATCCCAGCAGTTCCTTCATCTCCTTTGTTGTAAAGCCATTCGCTTGTTCTTCGTCTCCAAACAGCCCTTCAACGCAGATATCTATTGTCTCAGTCAAAGGAATATTAGTGAAAAGAGATTCCACGCCAAAGCTTGCCATTGTACACCCTGCAACAAAACCGGTGTCGCCTGGCCAGACCTGACTTGGAGAGATCATGCCCCTCTTGCCCTGAAAGGTGGCCGACGTTAAACAACCGAGACATCGTTAGGGGGGTTCGAATGTGAGGAGGGAAATTACCGATATCACTCAAAGAAATGCGATGAAGAGAGAGAACTTTTTTATTCTGTTAAGAAATGTAATCCAATATTATTTCGAAACTAATTCATCAAAAGATTTTATCATGACTATGTGAATTTTCCTATCCTATTTCTATATAAAATTTTCTTGAATAATATTGGAACTGACTATTCATATTAATATTCATAACATGGAAATATCCTTCATTTGCAGTTTCTTAAGCAATTCCTCTCTCTCTCTCTCTCTCTCTCTCTCTCTCTCTCTCTCTCTCTCTCTCTCACATACATACACACTGTAGCCTATGCATTATATGTAGGGGCTAATAATGTATCGTTTCAAATAGCACCTATTGGGTCACCAATCATTAATAAGTGACATTTGTTCAAAATTTCGAAGGTAATGAGGTTTAAAGGTTTAATTGTTGATTTCAGTGTTTTCCTTTGATTTCGATCATGAGCCACGTAGCTCGGTGTGGTTGTGGTCAGCTTTTGTCAAGGGCTAATTGGCTCCGGCCCGCTTAGAGAAAATGGTATTATTTGCTATATCAATTATATTAGTTGGAGATTTAAAATGCATCATCAGTTAACATAATCTATATTGTTTCAGAAGTGATTGGTGAAAATAAAATATGTGAAATGACATGCAATGAAAGTTCATTGGTGCATTATTATAGTGATGATGTGGTATATAGGATGTAGGGTATAACAGATTAAAATATCAATACAATGTTTGTTCAAATTATCTGGTTTGGAGTCAACAATCTTAGATGTCAGGATGACAAAAAACTCCTAATTAATCAATCAAATTATCTGGGCAAGTCGCTCACTTCCAAGCGAACCCCCTTCTCTGGTGACGATTGCTCAATGCTCAAAGGTCCGAATCTAGCTGGCTTCACCCTTCCCAAGACAAAAGGAAATATTTCCTTAGCATTGAGTATTCGTATTATTACGATTTTATTTGTCGTTTCATGTACTGATGTCCAACACCTTATAGGTGTTCCCCCGGTAAGCTCTTCAAGAAATCCATGACTCTTGATATTTGTTCAATCAGTCTTTCGCATATTTACTTCGTTATTTATAGTTTTTATATAATTCTAAACACCTGGAAAGCAATCTGTATGAAATATTGTCATCTTAGTATTTTGTTTTTCATTTACTCAAAAACTTCCACCAGAAGGATCTCATCATAACTGTGAGACCTTTAAACCTCAAACATTGGGGATGCGGGTAGAAGGATATAACCAGGTGGGGGTTAAAGATGATGGTGGCAATTGGGTGATCTTGATGTATGGCTTGACGAGGTTTGCTTATTAACATTTATGAAGTGATGATAATGATGGTAATACCCCTTCTGATAACATTTGATATCAACGATTCCAACTCGCAATGAAAACGGGCATATATCGTTCTAACATTGTTTTAGGTGGCCACTGAACATCTTTGGAACAAGGGAAGCTTCGCCCGAAAGAAATACAATTCCAACACTTAACTTGCAAAGTAGTTAGCGGTCTTGTGTGATCCTTGGGAACATCCAAATAATATGAAATATTAGATACAGAGAGAGAGAGAGAGAGAGAGAGAGAGAGAGAGAGAGAGAGAGAGAGAGAGAGAGAGAGAGAGAGAGAGAGAAGTGTTACAAGGATTTTGGATTTCTCAAAGACTTTTTAGTCCATTCTCAAAGACTCCATTTGCTCTTTGGCAGAGTGATTTAGTTTAAGCATTTGGAGAGTTCTTATGATCTTATCTAATTTATTCGAGAGAGAGAGAGAGAGAGAGAGAGAGAGAGAGAGAGAGAGAGAGAGAGAGAGAGAGAGAGAGGAGAGGAGAGGATAGAGAGAGCAGCTTCTAGAATAATGCAAACAAAGGATATATCATTCCGACGTATATTGATTGGAATAGTCAGTTCCAACAATATTTAAGGATGTTCCTTATAAAAATGTTATAAGGAATCCAAATATATCGGTGTGATTATATTTTTCGATAAGTATTCTCGAAAACGATAGCATTTCTTAAAAGAATAAGAGATAAGACCTCTCTAGCTCTTTCATATATATATATATATATATATATATATATATATATATATATATATATATATATATATATATATATATTTATATATGTATATATATATGTATATATATATATATATATATATGTATATATATATATATATATATATATATATATATATATACATATATATATATATATATATATATATATATATATATATATATATATATTAACACAAGTTTATTACAAGTCTACCGTACATATTCTTGTCGAATTCAGGAATCTGTTCTTAGACTTGAAAGCAACCCTTCTCCACTATGAGAGCTGATTAGTGAGTTTGCAACGCGTGGTTATTTATCATGAATATATATCAATAACAACGTGTTGCAAACACTAATCAGCTATCATAGTGGAGATGAATTGCTTTCAAATCTAAGAATAGATTCCTGAATTCAACAGGAATATGTACGGTAGACTTGTAATAAACTTGTATTTGTCTTGATAGCATGGTTGGTTACAGTCTGCAAGCATGGTTGCGGCTAAGAGGCATAGGTTCGAATTTATGCCCAGCCAGAAGCTGTTATCATTAATGAATTTCTAGGGGATATTCATTCCCAAAGATAGGATTCGATATTAAATGCCATTGTAGTTGATATTTACATTAATTAAAATCAAAAGTGTTAGTCATATATATATATATATATATATATATATATATATATATATATATATATATATATATATATATATATATATATATATATATATATATATATATATATATATATATATATATATATTACTTGCCAAGTTACAACCCTGTTTGTGTCCGATCTATCGGAGTCCAGACATGGATGGCTATAATATATGAAAGGTCTGGGACTCACTGACGGGTGTTGAAGTAGCAGGATCCTGCATGGTGAGGAGGAGGTATGCTGGCTGTTTAGTTCGCCACTACTGGCTGAAGTGGGGTCATTTCATTCATAAAAATACCTGAAGTATATGCTCTATTTAATTGTAGCACCTCTTTGGCCCACATTTTGAGGTGCCTTACCTCTAACATCAGGGGCTTTTTGACCTCTTATTTTGAGGGGCCTTACTTCTAGCATTTGAGGTTCTTTGACCTCTATTTTGAGGTGCCTTATCTCTAGCATTAGGGTTTTTTACCTCTATTTTAGGTGGTTTAACTTCAGCTTTATGACCTCTATATTTTTAGGTGCCTTATCTCTAGCATTAGGGGCTTTTTACCTCTACTTCTAGGTGCCTTTAGGGGCTTTATGACCTCTCTATCGAGGTGCCTTATCACTAGCATTAGGGACTTTTTGACCTCCTATTTTGCGGTGCCTTATCTCTAGTGTCAAGGGTTTTTTACCTCTATTTTTAGATGTCTTGTTTTTAGATTTAGGGGCTTTATGACATTTATTTTTAGGTGCCTTACCTCTATCATTAGGGGCTTTTTGACCTCTATTTTAAGGTGCCTTATCTCTAGCATTAGAGCCTTTTTTACCTCTATTTTTAGGTGCTCTATTTCTAACATTAGGAGTTTTTTACCTCTATTTTTATGCGCCTTATCTCTAGCATTAGGGGCTTTTTTACATCTGTTTTGAGGTGCCTTATCTCTAGCGTTAGGGATTTTATGACCTCTATTTTAAGGTGCCTTATCTCGAGCAATAGGGGCTTTTAGACTTCTGATTTTAGGTGCCAGGTGCCTTATCTCTAGCATTAGGGGATTTTTTTACCTATATTTTGAGGTGCCTTAACTTTAGCTTTAGGGGCTTTATGACCTTCGATCAAAGGGATTAACCGGTGATGAAGTGTGGGGACAGAGGTATATGGAGAACCCTGGCTAGAAACATCGACCCCACATAAGAGTGGGAAAAGATGCAGACAAGAAGAAGATGACCTCTATTTTTAGGTGCCCCATCTCTAGCATTAGGGGCTTTTTGACCTCTGATTTTGAGGTGCCTTATCTCTAGCCTCTAGCATTAGAGGCTTTTTGAGATTATTTTGAGGTGCCTTATCTCTAGCATTAGTGGCATTTTGACTTATATTTTGAAGTGCCTTGTCTCTAACATTAGGAGGTTTTTTTACATATATTTTAAGTGCCTTATCTCTAGCTTTAGAGGTTTTTTTTTTTTACCTGTATTTCAAGGTGCCTTATCTCTAGCATTAGGTGCTTTTTTACCTCTAATTTAGGTGCCTTATTTTTAGCATTAGAGGTTTTTTTACCTGTATTTCAAGGTGCCTTATCTCTAAGTGTTAGAGTCTTTTTTTTTTACCTCGATTTTAAGGTGCATTACTTCTAGCATTAGAGGATCTTTGACCTCTATTTTTAGGTGCCTTATTTATAGCATTAGGGGCTTTTTTACCTCTATTTTTAGGAGCCTTATATATAGCATTAGGGGCTTTTTGACCTCGATTTTGAGGTGCATTACCTCTAGCATTAGAGGCTCTTTAACCTCTATTTTTAGGTGCCTTATTTATAGCGTTAGGGGCTTTTTGACCTCGATTTTGAGGTGCATTACCTCTAGCATTAAAGGCTCTTTGACCTCTATTTTTAGGTGACTTATTTATAGCATTAAGGGCTTTTTGACCTCTATTTTGAGGTGCATTTCTTTTAGCATTAGAGGCTGTTTGACCTCTCATTTTTAGTGCCTAATTTATAGCATTAGGGGCTTTTTGACCTCGATTTTGAGGTGCATTGCTTGTAGCTTTAGAGGCTCTTTGACCTCTATTTTTAGGTGCTTTATTTATAGCGTTAGGGGCTTTTTGACCTCGATTTTGAGGTGCATTACCTCTAGCATTAGAGGCTCTTTGACCTCTATTTTTAGATGCCTTATTTATAACGTTAGGGGCTTTTTGACCTCGATTTTGAGGTGCATTACCTCTAGCATTAGAGGCTCTTTGACCTCTACTTTTAGGTGCCTTATTTATAGTGTTAGGGGCTTTTTGACCTCGATTTTGAGGTGCATTACCTCTAGCATTAGAGGCTCTTTGACCTCTATTTTTAGGTGCCTTATTTATAGCGTTAGGGGCTTTTTGACCTCGATTTTGAGGTGCATTACCTCTAGCATTAGAGGCTCTTTGACCTCTATTTTTAGGTGCCTTATTTATAGCGTTAGGGGCTTTTTGACCTCGATTTTGAGGTGCATTACTTGTAGCATTAGAGGCTCTTTGACCTCTAACTTTAGGTGCCTTATTTATAGCATTAGGGGCTTTTTTACCTCTATCTTTAGGTGCATTACTTCAAGCATTAGAGGCTCTTTGACCTCTATCTTTAGGTGCCTTATTTATAGCATTAGGGGATTTTTTGCCCCGATTTTTAGGTCCATTACTTGTAGTGTTAGAGGCTCTTTTACTTCTATTTTTAGGTGCCTTATTTCTCGTATTAGGGGCTTTTTTACCTCTATTTCAAGGTGACTTACCTCTAGCATTAAAGGCTATTTTACGTCTTCGTTTAAAGGCTCTTCGATGCTGTTCTCTTCTGTCTGTTCTAGTTTTTCATGATCCTTAGGTTTTTGATTTCCTTTGATATTTCATCTTCCAGTTTCCATAGTTCGTCAAGTTCTTTCCTGATTTCATCGTATTCCTTCCTAACTCGTCAGTTGCCTTCTAGATTTCAAGAGAGAATTCAGTGCCGTGTGTCTTCATTTTGTCAGATTCCTCAGAGAAATCGATGGCATCCATGTCTTTGCCATTAGGGCGATGGGTAAAGACAGGGATGCTATAAATTTTCTCTGCATACGTCATCACGCTAAAGCAAACGATGAGCAACACAATATATTTACCAATACGATCTGAATATGTCCTTTCTTCAATGTCGAATTTTGGGACTATCCTGTTGAAGAACCACAGGTCGCTCACCGTTCAGTTGAACCATTCTGTCTCCGTCCTT
>NC_090749.1:96408736-96416236 GCF_036898095.1 Palaemon carinicauda | reverse complement strand
TCGATGTTTCTTAAACCTAAGTGCCTGTTCTCTTAAGAGGTGTGTGGTCAGTTCCTAACCATATGAATATGAATAATTAGAACAAAAATATTTCGTTTTATTCGCAGGTTTATTATTTCCTGTGAAAAAAGTGATACAGCATTTGTTCTAGAAGCAATTTTTCATTTAATACACATCAGATCCACTTTATATCATAGCATTTACGCGTTTTTTTCTCTTGTATTTCAACACTTCGGGGGTGCTAGAATTTTATGCTGATTTGAAAAGAGAGCATGCAGTGAAAAAAGGTTAAGAACCACTGATCGCTATGAGCGTTCATGAAATAATATGAGACATTGGTTCCCTACTGCTGTTACGACGATTCAATAAAGGAGAATATGCTGGGGGTTTTTCAGTGAAGTAACAAACCATTTATAACCAAACCGCGATTTGATAAAAAAAAAAAAAAAATGAAACCGCGTGACCAGGGACCACCTAAAATCAACCAATATCACACGTGGTTTAGGTTTCCTTGTGTTTTTAGGTAGATACTGAACATCTTTGGAACTTGGGATTTCCCCCCAAAAGAAAAGCAAATCCAACGCAACCTTGCAAAGCAGTTATCGGTTTTGTGTGATCCTTGGACACATCCAAGTAACATAAAAAAGTGTGTCCTTATCTAACTAATGGATACAGGTAGGAGAGAGAGAGAGAGAGAGAGAGAGAGAGAGAGAGAGAGAGAGAGAGAGAGAGAGAGAGAGAGAGAGCAGCTGCTAGGATAATGCAAACGAAGGCTATATCATTCTGACTTATATTAATTTGAATAGTCAGTTCCCACAGTATTTAAGGAGGTTCTATAGAGAAATGTATTAAGGAATTAAAATATATCAGTGTGATTATACTTTTCAATCACTTTTATCGAAAACGATTGCATTTCTTATAGGAATAACAAGACCTCTTTATCTCTCTAATATATATATATGTATATATATATATATATATATATTATATATATATTGAGAGAGAGAGAGAGAGAGAGAGAGAGAGAGAGAGAGAGAGAGAGAGAGAGTATATACATATATATATATATATATATATATACATATATATATATATATATATATATATATATATATATATATATATATATATATATGTATGTATATATATATATATATATATATATATATATATATATATATATATATATATATATATATATATATACAGTATATATATATATATATATATATATATATACAGTATATATATACAGTATATATATATATATATATATATATACATTAATCATCGCATTCAAACCATCAAACGATGTCTTGGTTGTTTAAACGTCGGCCACCTTTCAGGGCAAGAAGGGCATGATCTCTCCAAGTCAGGTCTGGCGAGGCGACACCGGTTTTGTTGCTGGGTGTACATTTTCCTAAGTTTAAGTTAGAAATTTCTTTAGCAAATAAAAAAGATTCCTTCACTGTATATTCATTCACTGTTATTGGAGCTATTACCGGAACCAAAAATTTAGGTATATTATAATTGTGCGTCCCACAAGCAGACAAAATAGGTCTTAAAGGACAAATATTTTTATGATCCTTTGGCAGTCCGTACATAATTCCTGGCCTAGATCCCGAGCAGTATAGAGATTGAAAAGTTCCGTTTTCAATGACACCGTTATTCTTTAATTTCCTTAGGGACCTGTTAAACTTATCTTCATATTTCAGAAGATACGAAAAAGTATCAGATGTTAACGGAGCAAATTTTGACCTGTCATTTAAAATGTCCACCATCTTCCCAACATAAGTATTTTTATCTAATAGTACAACACCATTACCCTTGTCAGGTCTAGTTATTACAAGATCATCGTTATTTGACAAGATCATCGTTATTTTGGTACTAGGTTTAACACATCTGTCTACAGGAAACCAACGTTCACAGGCTTATGCACTAAATTCTCCTCTTTTATTCCTATACAATATAAGAGAAATCTTATCTGTACTCTCACTTATAGAGCGTATAACCTTTGCTCTAATTACCTCAACATTCATAAGGAACTGACGTATATTAAAAAAACTACTTTATAACAATGGATTCCCGTATAATTTTGCTGATACTTATATAGGGAAAACACTAAGCAAACTCACGCTACCACCTTGTAAAAGGAAACTAATTGCTCCTCGGAAAAATATCTTCTTTTCTATTCCATATCTGGGGTCCCACAGTTTTAAAATACGAAATCATTGCAGTAGAATTGTGCGTGAATTTTATCCTCAGGTATCATTGAAGATCGTGTTTTCCCTCCTCAAATGCTATGAGCAAATTTTTCAAATTTAAAGATCGGGTCTCAGATGATCGGGTGTCATATATAGATATAAGTGTGATCGCTGTAATGCATCGTATATTGGAAAAAGTGAAAGACATTACCGTGCAAGATTATCTGAGCACTTCGGTCGTTCACCTAGAACGGGTAATTATATGGCAAAACCAACCCATTCAGCCATCAGAGACCATTCCGTAAGTGAGGACCACCCAATGTCCAAGGGGAATTTTTCCATCTTAGCCACTTCGCAGAGTAACCTCGACTTAGTAATAATGGAGGCAATATTCCAATATAAACTGAAACCAAACCTGGGCCGGGCAACGTATGAATTAAATTGTGTTTGATTTTATTTCATGTGAGTTTATAGCACTGGCGCTTTGATCTTTTATTTTGTATTTAGATTGATTTCATAGTTTTATGTTAATTTCTTATCTTATTTCATAAAGTTTTTGTATTTTCATTTTAAATTTTCTGTTTTAAATATTCATCATACTATGTTTTAACTTATACAATGTATCCTATTTTAGGCTCTGATGATGGAAATAGATTTTCCGAAAGCTAAGCTATAAAGATGTATATCATAACCCTGGTACTATTATTCATATTGAAACTCCGTTTTCCACGGAATAAATCAATAGCTGAGATATATATATATGTATATATATATATATATATATATATATATATATATATATATATATATATATATATATATATATATATTTATGTATATATATATGTATATATATATATGTATATATATATATATATATATATATACATATATATACATATTTACCTTCAACCCATCTGCGTGTGATATTTCATGCATTCTGATAAGGAATCATTGCAAACCCTGTTGTGTTCTGCTAACAAGGACAGCATCACCAGTATACTCCAGGTGCCTTACAAACCACCTCTTTGATAGGTTCATAATCAGAGCTTTGTTAAATAGTTAAAGACAAATAGGTAGTTCGACCCTTACCCTTCAAAACACTAACCTAAGGAGGACCACGATTCTCTTGACCACTTACAAATTTAAGGTATTTTCTTAAGATGCATAAAGAAATACTCAGAATCTTTGAAGGTCAGGAACTAATTGTCCACTGTTCAATTATTATTCTTTGAATGATTCATCTCAAGTGCGTCTCCTCTGTCTGTCTGTCTGTCGGTTTTTGCATTGAAATGGAACTTTTAGAGAAATTTATACAGAGAGTACGTCTCTCTCTCTCTCTCTCTCTCTCTCTCTCTCTCTCTCTCTCTATATATATATATATATATATATATATATATATATATATATATATATATATATATATATATATATATATATATATATATATATATATATGTATATATATTTATATATATATATATATATATATATATATATATATATATATATATATATATATATATATATATATATATAGTATATACATGTGTGTGTGTTTGTATGTGTTTACATGCAGTTTTCAAATCCCACCTAGATATCAATATTCAAAATATCTTGTAAATGAATTCAGAGAGGAAATTCAATTATAAGTTTGCAATGAAACGTTTTGGAACGTTGTGGGATTTCGTCATATCATCAAAGTGAAAATCCTTCCGAGATAAACCAACGTTTGGGAAATAGTTAACGAAATTCCTCAGGAAATGAGCTGATAAGGAAATGGGAGTCTGAGATAAGAAAGGGAAAATCAAAACTACTATTTATAAATAGAGTATTAATTAAGCCCCTTTAAATTGTAATGTAAATTCAACTCTTTTAAATCATAAAATACATTAGGATATTTTAAATCTTAAAATGCATTAAAATTCTTGAAATCATGACATACAAATATTGCTTTAAATTTTCAAACATATTACTCCATTTAGTTAGTATATCATATAACTTGTCTAAATCATTTTAGGTTAATTGATTGATAAATCTATTTTTTAGTAAATATGTTTATATTTATAGTTTCTTAATTTATCATAAAATTGGTTCAACTTCTACACAACTCTCTACTGATTCATTTTGTAATCTAAAAAAAAAAAAAGAAATAGAAAATAAAAAATGTAAAATCATATAAAAACTATTAGTAAGACATTCAAGAATTATCATTATTATTATTATTATTATTATTATTGTTAGATAAACCTGACAAACAAAAGAAAGATTTAGGCTAAGCTGAGTCCCACTTGTGAATTCCTCCATCAGTCTTACCTCGGAATATTAATAGATTTTATCTCCACATAGAGAAGAAAGATCCTTCTCCTATTGAGTTGAGGATGTTGAAGAAGAAGAAGAAGAAGAAGAAAAAGAAGGAGAAGATGAAGAAGAAGAAGAAGAAGAAGAAGAAGAAGAAGAAGAAAAAAAAGGAGAAGATGAAGAAGAAGAAGAAGAAGAAAAAGAAGAAATAAAGAAAAAAATGGGATAAAGGTCTTCGGTGAGTCAGAGCTCCGACCATCAATCACTGGTTTATGTGCCTCTCGAAGACTGGATTTTCTCTCTCTCTCTCTCTCTCTCTCTCTCTCTCTCTCTCTCTCTCTCTCTCTCTCTCTCTCCTCTCTTCTCTCTCTCTCTCAGACCACCCCAAACACGTCTTCATATCAAAAGAATTTTTTTTTCAATGTCCTTATTGAAATACTATTTCAGAAACAGATCCATTTTGAAAAAGTTCTCCTTCAAATTCTCCTGAATCCTCTATCCTTTATCCTTAGACATTCTCATCCTCCTTATCCTAATCCAATCCTCAACGCCCAAGAGACCATCCTGGCCTCGTCTCTCATCCTAAATCGAAACAAGAAAATGCTTATAAACATTATAAAGATTTATAAACGTTACCAAAGGAGCTAAAAAAAATTACAAGAAATATATTCGGGATGAATGGAGTTTAATGGGACATGGTAAATATATATATATATATATATATATATATATATATATATATATATATATATATATATATATATATATATATATATATATATATATATATATATATATATATATATATATATATATATATATATATATATATATATATATATATGTATATATATATGTGTGTGTGTGTGTATGTGTGTGTATAA
This sequence comes from Palaemon carinicauda, assembly GCF_036898095.1. Lineage (NCBI taxonomy): Eukaryota > Metazoa > Arthropoda > Malacostraca > Decapoda > Palaemonidae > Palaemon > Palaemon carinicauda. The sequence goes on along the minus strand of NC_090749.1, from coordinate 96,410,847 downwards.
ACAGAGCTGTTAATTTCTGAGCTGTAGAATGATGTCACACTCCCAAAACGCCACCTTCCTCACTCCATTTCCGGAGTTTCCCTTCAAAGATGATGTAATATTCATGATGTGATTACAACTTTTCAATGGTCTCTCCCTCTCTGGGTCACTGATGCCAGTCTTTTAAAAGGCCCTTTAAATAGGGTTTTTGAAGAGGCCTTTTAAAAATTGCATTTAAGAGTCTTATTGAAGAGGCTTTTTAAAGAGGATTTATTAAGAAGCCTTTTAAAGAGGCCTTTTAAAGAGAATTTTTGAAGATGGCTTTTAAAGAGGCCTTTTGAAGAATCACTTTGAAGAGGCCTTTTAAAAAAGCCTTATAAAGAGGCTTCTTGAAGAGGCCATTTGAAGAGGCCTTTTAAAGAGGCCATTTGAAGAGGCCTTTTAAAGAGGCCCTTCAAAGAGCATTTTTGACGAGGCCTTTTAAAGAAGCCTATTAAGTAGGGTTTTTGAAGAGGTTTTTTAAAGAGGACTATTAAAGAGGCTTATTGATGAAGCTTATTGAAGAGGCCTTTTAAAGAGATTTTTAAAGAGGCCTTTTAAAGAGGATTTTGAAGAATTTTTTTAAAGAGGCCTTGTGAAGACGCCTTTTAAAGAGGATTACTGAAGAGGCTTTTTGAAAAGGCCTTTTACAGAGACTTTTTGATGAGGCCTTTTATAAAGGCCTTTTAAAGATGTTTATTGAAGAGGCCTTATAAAGATGCATTTTAAGAGGCCTTTAAAAGGGGCCTTTTAAAGACACCTTTTTAAGATGCTTTTTGAAGAGGCCTTTAAACGAGGCCCTTTAAAGACGCCTTTTAAAGAGGCTTTTTGAAGAGGCCTTTAGAAGAGGCCTCCTTTACTAATCATGACTAACCTCACTATCCTGCTGCTCTCGTTTTGTGATCTCTCTTGGCTTTAGGTTATGTTTTTCTGCTTGGTCATCTAAAGTCACTTCCTGGTGCTCCCTGGTCATTCCATGGGTGGAAAGGGGACTAAGACCATGATCACATGTTGATTCGTTTAGCCTCTGGGATACTGCGATCCGTTCTCTGCCTCTGCTGCTCACGAGATACCTTTAAACCTTTGATTTATACTATCATATAAAACCCTATTATTTTCATATTGATTTAATAGTAATTTATGATGCTGAAGAGCTATAAAGTTTGTTCACCTGAGATATATTCTTGTTTAATATTTGCTTCATTTATTATTATAAAAATATTTATCTAAAACAAAGGGTTTTATTTGGAATAATTAAATGTAAAAAGTTATGATACAAGATATGTTCATTATTACATTCTTGCTCAGAGATTCCTATATATTCAATCCCTCCATATTCCCATTCCTAAAAACTCCATTCCAATTCCATTCCAATCAGTTCCAGTCAAGGGGAAAGTGAAAATCTCTGAAGGTTAATTAGGTTAATTTGATGAGATATTTCTAATAATGAATCACCATTTCAGTGGGTGGTCGATTCAGGAATAACTTCATTGTTATTGTTTGGTGGAATTCAGGTCGTCTGTGGATGTCTGAAATTTTGCTACTTTCTTTCTTTCTTCTTTAAAACCTTTTAGTGTTTTAAAGGTCTTTTGTTTTCTTCAGAAAAAAATGGACTTGCTACTACTACTACTACTACTACTACTACTACTACTACTACTACTAATAATAATAATAATAATAATAAGAATAATAATAATAACAATAATTATCATCATTATCATCATCCTCATAACCCTCATCATCATCATCATTCTTGCTTCTCATATATATTGGCCAAATAATCAAATTGTCTCGAACACTATTTGTTAACTTTCCAATTTCCTGGTGTCAAAGCTAAAGTCAATAAAATGTTTCAACCATAAAGGAACTTTGTATTTGTGCAATTCTATTGAAACGATAAAGAATATCAGGACACAGTTTTTGGTATTTTGGTTTTACATGAGTAAAGAAAGGGATTGAAACAGGAGAGTTTGAAACTAAATACCTCATTTATCTTTGGATGGAAAATTAATTCATTATTTTGAAAAATAAAAACCTGTCGAAGTCATTTCGAAAATATGTAAAAAGTCTGTTATTTTTTCTATTTTGTTTAG
>NC_090749.1:96398736-96403736 GCF_036898095.1 Palaemon carinicauda | reverse complement strand
AAGTTGACAAAAGTCCTGTTACATAGTTCATCAGTATTAATGTCTTCTACTATTATTCTGGATATTCATATTTCTATAGTTTATTCTTTACTTTTCTTTCTCTTTTCCGTAATGTACAGCGTAGTTTCTGGTAATAATAATATTAAGAAGTAAAACTACATTTGATGAAGAGAATGCGACCAATCACATCAACTACATTCTGGTTTCCCACACAGCCTCTCTCTCTCTCTCTCTCTCTCTCTCTCTCTCTCTCTCTCTCAAGTAATATGATTTTTATTTTTCTCAAAACTACTCTTCTGCCTTTATTAAGTTACATTTTGTAGCTCCAAAAGGAAATATTTCCACTCGACTTGCATTTCATAAGCTGCGACCCCCAGAGCTACGGAACCTCTGAAATGAAGCAAAAATGAAGCGGTAATGGACGAGTTTTTTTTTTATTTGTTCTTTTTGATGGAATTTTTCCTCTGGTCTGAGTTGACAATTAGTGATTTGAGTTATTCATTTGACAAAGCCACTTTAAAAGAGGACGAAATCATTCCGAGTTTGAATAATTTTTCTCTGATGCATTTTTACTTTTTCTCTAAAAAAATTAATTTACATAAATGCATAAATTACATAACACTAATTGAACACTGTATAATTAGCTTGATTTAATTATTATATTTTACTTTGAATATATACATAGAAATTATGTACACAGAAAAGGAGAAGTAGATAGGAATAGTGAAATTGCACACCATATATATGGTAATAAAGATTCTCTTCCAGGACAATTCTCAATTTTTGCATTTTTTTTATCTCTCATCTGTCCATCAGCATAACTCGCCATGAAAAAACACGAATAAAGCAAGAATTCCTCTTTACATCTCCAGCAAGGATTACATTCAGCTTTTGTTTTCAGAATACGAAAGGTTTCACGCGATACGTAATATATCAGCAGTTATTTTTCAAGGTAGACAATAAACATTGATGTTCTGGAAAAGATTATTTTCTTTTCCTGTGTTGAATTGATTACTATTTCATTCCAAAATAATCTGGAATCGGAAAAGAATCATCTTCATGATATACTTCTAATCACATGATCGTGGTATTGATGCCAATTTCGAAGAAATCACTGTATATATATATATATATATATATATATGTATGTGTGTGTGTGTTGTAAGAGCAATTGAATCTCCTAGCAAAGTAAGCAGCATTCTATTAGAAGGGCACTTAGCGAAACACTGACTTTATTATTACTATTATTATTATCTTTCCTTAGGAGAATTAGGTATAAAATGAATAAAGGTTAAAGGTTAAAGGTGTCTGGTTTCAGTTCCAGTTCCATCAGAATAGATGCTCACCAGAACGACAGCCGGGCAAGCCCAACCCCCCACTATGGTGCCCTACCACAGCAGTAGCCTCCCCAGTAAACAGCTTAAACTCACGGCCCTGGGCGGGGATCGATCTCTTGCCACGCGAATGCGAGGCAAACACGTTACCACTGTACTGTAGTTTAGATGCCAAAAAAAAAAAAAAAAAAAATCCTAAAGAAAAAACAAACAAACAAGTGAAAGAAGTTTTCTATCTGAATAGAAAAAGTCAAAGTCGAAGTTGAATTTCCCAGAAAAGAAATTTTACTTCCGGTTGGAACCTACGAATGGGAATGGAATGGGTCTTTTAGGAATAGGAATTAAGATCTGAGACAGATGGAATCACTGATCTTGAATATGAGTTATAGAGTTCCCCATACATCATTCAAGTTGACTATAGAATCAGATTTTCTTGAAATTGCATCTTACAGTTCAAAATGAGATGCGGATGGTGACGTTCTTTTAGGAAATGATAAGCGTTGCTCCTTGTTTAGTTATCTTAATATTCTTTTACGAAATGATAAGAGGTGCTTTTTGTTTAGTTATTTTGATGTTCTTTTATGAAATGATAAGAGTTGCTTCTTGTTTAGTTATTTTGATGTTCTTTTAGGAAATGATAAGAGTTGCTTCTTGTTTAGTTATTTTGATGTTCTTTTAGGAAATGATAAGAGTTGCTTCTTGTTTAGTTATTTTGATGTTCTTTTAGGAAATGATGAGAGTTGTTTCTTGTTTAGTTATTTTGAAGATTTTAGGAAATGATAAGAGTTGCTTCTTGTTTAGTTATTTTGATGTTCTTTTAGGAAAATAATGCTTAACGGTAATCTGCATTTAATTATATGTAAAAATAAATTTACAAAGTTGAATAATATTATCCAACATTCTTTATCCTTTTCTAACGACAGAGGTACTTGTGGGGCCTCAGGTAGATGGCGTGGCTTTAAGTAGCCTCACTTGGAGTTTTATTTGCTATTGTGCAAAAAGTTTATAGTCTGAAGCAATGTTCTTTTCCGGGTGGTAATAACACTTTTTGTTTACCCGAGTTACTTATAAGACAGCGTCGCCTCTCTTGAGAATGGAGATGTGGTTGTAATGGTGGATTTTACTTTCCTCGAAAACTCTGTTCTTTTGTTTCCAGACAGAGGAGGAGACCCTTTAATGTTGGTCCTTTTAGCTTTTCTTCAGATAATGTCTCTCTCTCTCTCTCTATCTCTCTCTCTCTCTCCTCTCTCTCTCTCTCTCTCTCTCTCTCTCTCTCTCGTTTTGTTTTATCTACTCACCAGTAAAGAGATATCATCCCAAGGAGATGAAATAATTTCTAGGTTTATTTCCGGCAGGAAATGGCGTAACTTCAGCTCTGTCGCTTTCTTGGAAATAGCATTCACGCAGATAAGCACACGCAGAGAGAGAGAGAGAGAGAGAGAGAGAGAGAGAGAGAGAGAGATAGGTGTTACTTGTATACGCTAATTCTCTTGGCAAGTTTAATTGAGCCCATAAACTTGTTATAGATTCGGAGGCTTCTCTCTCTCTCTCTCTCTCTCTCTCTCTCTCTCTCTCTCTCTAAAAGCTAGAGGAAAGGAAAGGTGAATGAGAGACGAATCAGTTCCACAAGAAGGTGATTTTTCTAACCTTTTGTTGTGATTTTTCTGAAGACTCGAAAGGAACGAAGATGGAATCACTTCTGGAAGATGAAACCTCGAGAATGTAATAAATCAGAAAACAGAAAGAGGGAACAGGAAATAGAGAAGAGAAGAACAAAGATGGAATTATTACCAAAAAATAAAATGAAATATAAAAAAAAAATTGAAGAAACCATATTACTTATAACAGCTTCACATGAAAACATGATTATCTTAGAGCACCTACTACTCCTCGCTCATGTAGTACCAGGGAGGCCCAGGCAATGGCTATTGATAGGCTATCCAGGCCACATTGACAGTGTGGTTAAGGGTACGACTAGGAACTATAAGGCCTGAGCTGCGATCGAACTCCCGACCAATGGATCCGAAGTCAGATATTGGGATTTTGAACATCAACCAAGATAGAAGTGAATAAGAGTATGTTTGTAGGGGCATTCAACGTGCTGCTAGTGAGCCAGCTTTCTGCACAGCCACATGAGTGTGAATGGGGTGTTTATCACTGTGCCATCTCTTCTCAGACACCAGTCTTTACAGCTGAGGTGTTCCAACATATATTACATGTTCTTGTGTTATGGAATATGTCTGTGGGTGTGTTTTCATTTTAATGCGTTATCATAAAAAGAAAGATTCATTGAAAAACATAAATATCTTGTTTCTCATTCTAATCCTCCCTTTTACTCAATTGATTCATCTTTCATTCGCACGAACACGAGGAAGTTTGAAATCATAAAATAATCTCTTTTTTTTTTTGAAGTTATTAATTTGTTTTAGAATACCTTTTAGGAGATAAGACGAACTCAAACAAAAATCCAACAGAGAGAGAGAGAGAGAGAGAGAGAGAGAGAGAGAGAGAGAAGGTCATTAATCATCTTTTGAAATGATAAATGTCTAAATTTCTCTTTTGATCCAACTCCTCGTTCGCTTTCCTATCCCGCTTCCGTCGTTTATTTCTTCTGGACCATCCTTACTTTTTTCCAACTTTACTGCAATGAATGAATCTTCCAAAATTGGAAGGCGATAATTCTCTTTCTGGTGGCATATGGCAACTTAGCACGAGTGGCGGGAAGGAGAGAGAGAGGGAGAGTGTTGCCAGCACGCGAATATTAATTCGAGGATTTATCACTTCTGAGACGCGTCTGATACCTGTCTTATGCGACTGTCATTTGAATCCATTTAGGAGATCAAAGATTTATCTGTTTTTTGTCTGTTTCATATCTGGCTCTCTGATGCCTTTCTTCCAGATGTCTGAAAGAATATGGTTTTTAAAGATATTTTGACCTTTATCGGAATTTTTTTACGTTTGGAGTTTATTTCCGATTTTGTGTATAAAGTCATAAATGATATATATTCTTCTTAGTAATGGAAAGTCGAACACAAGCACACACACCCATACCATACATACATATATGAATAAATACATACATACATACATATATATATATATATATATATATATATATTTACCTTCAGCCCAACTTCGTGTGATATTTCATGCATTCTGGTAAGCAAGCATTGCAAACCGTGTGGTGTTCTTCTAACAAGGCCAGCATCACCATTATACTCTAGGTGCCTTACAACCCAGCTCTTTGATAGGTTCATAATCAGAGCTTTGTTGAATAGTTAAAGACAAATAGGTAGTTCGACCCTTACCCTTCAAAACACTAAACTAAAGAGGACCACGATTCTCTTGACCTCTTACAAATTTAAGGTATTTTGTTAAAACGCATAAAGAAATACTCAGCATCCTTGAAGGTCAGGAACTAATTCCACTGTTCAATTTTTATTCTTTGAACAATTTACCTCAAGTGAGTCTCCTCGGTCTGTTAGTCGGTTTTTTGCGTTGAAATGAAACTTTTGGAGAAATATGTTGTACCAGTACTCTCTCTCTCTCTCTCTCTCTCTCTCTCTCTCTCTATATATATATATATATATATGTATATATATACATATATATATATATATATATATGTATATATATATACATACATATATATATATATATATATAT
>NC_090749.1:96378413-96393413 GCF_036898095.1 Palaemon carinicauda | reverse complement strand
CAGTGCAGCTAATACCGTACCTTGGGGCACACCAGATATTACCTGGGCTTCATCTGATTTCTCGTCATTTGCAACCACTATCTGTTTTCTGTTTTGCAGGAATTCTTTTACCCATTTTCCTATCTTTCCCACAATATTATGCTTTCTCATTTTTTTCTCCAATATGTTATGGTCTACCTTGTCAAAGGCTTTTGCAAAATCTAGATAGATCACATCTGTGTCTTTTTCATTTATCATATTATTGTATATGTTTTCATAGTGAGCTATCAGTTGGGTCTGTGTACTTTTTCCAGGTACGAAACCGTGTTGACCCATATTAAACAAATTATTTTTGACCAAATGGTTCATTATTTTCTTTTTTATTACCCTCTCATACACTTTCATAATATGTGATGTTAGACTAACAGGTCTATAATTGCTTGCCTCTAGTCTTGATCCACTTTTGAAGATAGGGGTTATATAAGCTAATTTATGTTTAACATATATCTCGCTCATATCTATACTCTGTCTTAGCAGTATTGCAAGTGGCTTCGCGATAGTGTTTGCAGTTTTTTTTAACAAAATCGCTGGAACTCCATCTGGTCCGGCTGCCGATCCATTTTTAATTTCGTTTATAGCCGTGACAATATCTGCTTCATTAATATCTATATCCGTTAGATATTCAACATTTTCTTCTCTCATTTCTGTTTCATTATTCTCATTCGCAATTCTTGGCGTGAACTCACTCTTATATTTTTCTGCTAATATGTTGCATATTTCCTTTTTTTCATTCGTTAGCCGTCCTTCAATTCTTAGAGGGCCTATTTCTATTCTCCTTTTATTCATCTTTTTTGCATAGGAGTAAAGTACTTTGGGGTTTCTTTTTATATTTTGAAGTGTCCTTTCTTCTAAGTCCCTTTTTTCATTTTCTTTCGACTGCATAATCTTTTGTTCTGCATTTTCTATCTTACATTTTATTTCCCTCATTTTCCACACATTTTTTTCTTTTGCAAGATTTTTCTTCCACTTTTTAATTTTCTGAAATAAGATCCTTCTGTCTCTTGGTATGCACGTCTTTTGTTTATTGTTTTTTTTCGGTACATATTTTTCAACAATTTTCTCCAGTATTTTGTACAGTATATCCGTATTTACCTGTATATTATCACTTATAAATACATTTTTCCATTCTTTATTCAGTTCTTCATTTATTTCTGACCATTTTATATTCTTACTGTAAAAGTTATATCTTCCATATCCTTCCCAAAGTTTTGTGCTTTTATTAATTCTGTGATCACTTGCTTTGGAATGAACTATCAATTCTATGACATTGTGGTCTGAAATTCCCGTGTTATACACTATTATTTCTTTAACATAATTCACCTCATTCACAAATACTAGATCTAGGACATTTTCCTTTCTTGTTGGAATGTGGTTTATTTGTTGCATATTATGTTCTAATAACATATCTTGAAGCTTTTCAAATTGCCTCTTATCTTCTGCGCTACTATTACTCTCTTTTTTATATGTATACATACAACCACTTTCTTCTATCCGTTCTTTCCAATCCACGAAAGGAAAGTTAAAATCTCCGGATAGGAGTATATTCCAGTCTTTATGGTTTCTACATATATCATCTGTAGAGAGAGAGAGAGAGAGAGAGAGAGAGAGAGAGAGAGAGAGAGAGAGAGAGAGAGAGAGATGGAAAATTAAAGCAAAAATATCTAAGTATTCTTTCCTGGTCCAGCTTCCATTTTTATTTTCTCGGCTTAAAGAAAAAGAAAAGAATTACTTCCTTTCTCCAGCGAACAATTTGCGTTCGCGTGTTGGCTGAGTGAGTCAGGGTCGTTGAAGCTCATTTTTTACTTCAATTACTTTGGGTTTTTTTTTTTGTACTTCGAAAAGTATATATATATATATATATATATATATATATATATATATATATATATATATATATATATATATGTATATATATATATATATATATATATATATATATATATATATATATATGTATATATATGTATATATATGCACACACAGATCTATTACTTTCTGTGCTGTAGAATAATGTCACACTCCCAAAACGCCACCTTCCTCATTCCACTTCCTGAGTTTTCCTTTAAAGATGATGTAATATTTATGGTGTAATTCCAGCCTCTTCCGTAGCCTCTCCCTCTCTGAGTCACTGATGCCAGCCTTTTAAAGAGGTTTTTTGAAGGGATCTTTTGAAGAGGTCTTTTAAAGAGGTCTTTTGAAGAGGCCTATTAAAGAGGCCTTATAGAGAGGTCTTGTGAAGAGAACTTTTAAAGAGGGTTTCTGAAGAGGCCTTTTAAACCGGTCTTTTAAAGAGGCCTTATGAAGAGGTCCTTTGAATAGGCCTTTAGAAGATGCCCTTTAAAGAGGTCTTTTAAAGAGGCCTTTTAAAAATGCCATTTGAAGAGGCTTTAGAATAAACCTTTTGAAACGGCCTTTTAAAGAGGCTTCCTGGAATGCTCATGACTAACCTCAGTATTCATTAAAATAATTGAATTTGAAAAGTTTTAGGAACTGGATGTTATGACACAAGATAACCTTAATACATTCTTGCTCAGTGATTCCTAAATGTTCAGTCCTTTCATATTCCTATTCCTAAAAATTCCATTCCAATTCCATTCCAATCAATTCCAGTCAAGCGGAAAGTGAAAATCTCTGAAGGTTAATTAGGTTAATTTGATGAGATAATTCGAATGATGAATCACCATTTCATCATTTGGTTGATTCAGGAATAACTTCATTGTTATTGTTTGGTGGAATTCAGGTCATCTGTTGATGTTTGTCTTTGATTTTTTGCATAATACAGTCTTGTTACTTTCTTCTTTTATGTTTTCAAAATGCAATTTTCCTTCTTCAAAAACTTTTTAGTATTTTACAAGTCTATTGGTTTCTTCAGAAAGAAATGGATTATTAATAATATTTTCCTAATACTATATTTTTATATTAAAGAATGTTACCCAGTGTTTAAACATCACGAAAGAGCAATGTTATTCCTTGAGATAATTTGAGACATTTTAATTATTGGTTCAAATTTAACCCTAAAATGGGATTCGGTTGCAAGACCCACAACCAGAGTCTTCCATCCTAATCTACCCGATGGACCAGGTTGCTGGCGTGACAATTGCTTCTTAAGGATCAATTTTCAATCGAGGAGAAGATGGAATAAATTGATTTTGATAAAGGATAGTAAAAGAAGAAAAGTTTCCACATTCTAACATGTTATACAGAGAGAGAGAGAGAGAGAGAGAGAGAGAGAGAGAGAGAGAGGGGGGAGATAATATTTTACGTTGATGGCTGCCAAGTCAAACAGGTAGAATGAGAATGTATGAGGATCTAAAAAGGTTTATATTTGTTATAAATTTTACGTAGAAATAAAATAATGAATACAAATGAATAGTAGAAAAAAGATAAGGAAAACAAATTGTCAACAAAATGAAGGACCTCCCTGAAAAGCATTTCATTTTCATGGGTCATTTAGGAACACAGCAGTGCGAGAGGATTTTCAATCTCTCTCTCTCTCTCTCTCTCTCTCTCTCTCTCTCTCTCTCTCTCTCTCTCTCTCTCTCTCTCTCTCTCTCTGGACATAAACTTCAGCCAATACTAGATCTTTTAAGGTTAGAAACTTCCATCTGAATCTGGTAGTTTCTTCCAGAAATGAAGAATTTGAATTTGAAATTCTCGTTACATTTTTGAAGATTTGTATCACAAAACATTCCTTTGGTTTCCTTATGAAAGTCTGGATTTGAAAATATAAAAGATTTACAGTTTTATGCTTGAGGGGGTTTTGTTTAAAATTTTATATACCCTCTGAATTAAGTCTATTTTGGTGCATATGCTGCATATTGGTGTAATTTCAGAATATCCATGGAATCCTTTATGAATCCAGAATTCATCCATTCTTCTTTAATTCTCAAGATTAAGTTACTTAAGTAATTGAAGGCCATTTTATTTATAAAAGATAAAGCCATTGACTCAATTTCATTATCATGAAAAAAAAAAATTAATATAAGAATTTGTTTTTTAGAAATCTTTGGAGGACTTCAGTCTTTTCAGGCGATTTTCTCAGAAGCAGTATCTCGCATGCGATAGTTCCAGGTCCCGAGATGCACATCAGTCGTCTCATTCAGCTTCTAATTTCTATCCTCTCTTATAGGAATCGTATTGGTGCAAGACTCGATTATTATAGGACAGCAGCATTGAGCTAAATGGAAAAATGAAAGTGATTCTATGTTGACTTATCAAGACTTGAAATATATATTTGAAAATATTGTTGAACAGGTCTTAAATAAGTAGAAGGAGGTTTTGCTACTTTAATCACGTAAAATTACTATTAAAATGTAATTAGAAAGCAATAACATGACCCTATCTATCTACCTACCTATCTGTTTATTTATGTAAGCACAGTCGTCGCAAAGATTCGGGGTAAAATAAGCCCTACCCCCTAATGACGTCATAGCCAATCACGTTATATCCCTGGAATATGCTCCACCCCCTGATGACGTCATAGGTAATCCCGTTGTCTCCTTAAAATAAGCCCCACCCCCTGATGATGTTATAGCCAATCACGTTGTCTCCTTGAAATAAGCCCCACCCTTTGATGATGTCATAGCCAATCACGTTAACACCCACTTTAGAGGGATAAGTTGTGAGAACGGTTTAATGTGGGAGACAACCTGATTGGCTTTGACATTATCAGTGGGTGGACCTTATTTCGCTCAGACTCTCTGCAGCTACTATAGGTGAGGTGTAGAGGACAGACTCACTAAAGTAAATGAATGGAAACCAATGATCACAGAAATCACTCAAAACTACAATATATCTAATAATATTTTTCATTGAATTTTCTGTGGTTTAAATTGAAATAGCTTTTCATTGGAACAATTCTACTACAATGAATGAAAAATATTTCTCTTTCGGCATTATTAGTCATTTTCGTTTCTCAAGATGTAAGTCATAAAGAGCTGAATTATTATTTAGGATCTAAATTTTTTGCCAAAAAAAAAAAAAAAAAAAAATCTCTCATTAAACCATTAAATAGTTGACACTTGAGAGAATTTGGACCCAAAAAACTACTCCCACTACTTTGTTGAATGCTCTGTGTCTATGCTGGTGGACGATTTGGAATCAATTCTGTTGGGTTCAATACCAGTCAAAAATTAAGTGTCGACTTTCCAGGAAGCGGACATCCAGTTTTGCTTATTCGAGGTGATGGTTATAAGGTTGAAAGTATCTGGATTGTAGTTCCAATATAATCTGGAGAGACGCTCACCAGAACGTCAGCCAGGTTTGATGCCCAACTACATCAGTAGCCTGTTAGATAAACAGTTTAAACTCTTGATCCCAGACTTGAATTGATCTACAAGTACTTGCATGGTTGTCTCAATTTAAATCATACATGTTCATGGCAAAACCCTCATCAGGAAACGCCAGAAATCAAACGATCTCAATCAATCAACGACAAATAGAAGCGTCCAAATTGGGAAAAGAGAAAAAGAGAATTGCTAGGGCCCACTGAGAGAGTCCTGGGACATGCAGACACACGCACACACACATATGGCTGAGACACATTACTTTTCTTCCTGAGACATTCAAGCAACTGATCTCAGGTCGTGTCTCATCTAATTGCACGGAGTAGAATCCTCTTTGATGTCAAATCACAGAGCGCGGAAGTTTAATTGGCCTCGCTGCCTGTTTTCCAGGTCTCTCTCTCTCTCTCTCTCTCTCTCTCTCTCTCTCTCTCTCTCTCTCTCTCTCTCTCTCTCTCTTGTGAAATGCTGAATGTTGAAATGAGAAATATAGAAATTCTGTATTGATAATTCTTAATGATAAAAGGACAGTAACTGTTTTGAATAACTAAAGATATCTACGTATGAATATATATATATATATATATATATATATATATATATATATATATATATATATATATATCATCAGACATAAATAGTCCATTGTGGGACGAAGTCCTTAGACATTTCCTACCCTCCCGTCTGTTTACTTTAATCTGTTTGTTTAGACTCTCAATCCATCATCTTCTCTTCCTTCTTTTGTAATTTCTAGGGACCTATTCTGTCATTCTTAATGTCCATCTATTATCTGCCATTCTCATTGTAAGTCTTGCCCATGTCCATTTATTTTTCTTATATGTTGTTAGAATATTCTCTATTTCAGTTTGCCCTTTTTCTGTCTCTTAGTGTTATTCCCATCATTATTCTTTTCATAGCTATTTGAGCTGTATAATATATATATATATATATATATATATATATATATATATATATATATATATATATATATATACACACAAATATATGTATGTATGTATGTATGTATGTATGTATAAAAATCACAGTGAAACGTGATGCTCAAATGCAGAAGAATCATAGGGAAAATGAAAATACGAAATATACGATTAAGTCCTGACTAGTTTTGTGATCCTTCTTCAGAAGACTGATTTATTGCACAAGGTCTCTACATTTTATAGGGTACAATGAGAGTACGAACATACATACACATATTTACAGAACAATGCTGCACTCCCAAACTAAGTTTTTTATATATATAAATTTTGCAAATCTCTTTGCAAATGAATACATCGAGTTTGTACATAACATGTCCAATATTCAAGTTGTTATCAAAGTTTTGCTTTATAAAACTGGACTCTATGATGTTTCTTTCCAAAAAGTTATTTGAATGAACCAATTGCTTGGCACTTGATTAATTAATAGTATGATTTTTATCTCTAACGTAGTTGTTCAATTCTCTTTTCTAGGGCTTTACCAGTTTCATCAATATAGAATATTTCATATGAATCACATGGAATATGATGTACAAATTTCTTGGTACTGTCAAATTTTATTGTAATGCTACTCTTAAATGCTACATTAACGTTGAAATTTTTTAAAAGTTGATTAATGTGTATGAAAGAATTACTATAAGGTAGTACACGTAAATTGTGTATTATAGTTTTCCTTGCCTATTTTTTTTTCTGTTCTTAGTGCATCATCTAATACAATTTCAGGGTTCTTAAATTTTTTACCTATAGTCCTAATCTCATTTATTTCGTCATCAATATATTCAGGGCTGCAAACACAGAAGTGAATAAAGAATTCTTAATTTTGTTAATTTATGACTTTGCTTAATAAATCAGTCCTCTGGAGAAGTATCACAAAATTAGTCAGGACTTAGTTTTATCTCTTCTATTCATTTTCCCTGTGGTTCTTTTGCATACACACACAGACACAGACACAGACACAGACATATACATACACACACACAATATATATATATATATATATATATATATATATATATATATATATATATATATATATATATATATATATATATATATATATATATATATATATATGTGCATGTATGTATATATATATATATATATATATATATATATATATGTATATATATATCTATATATATATATATATATGTGTGTGTGTGTGTGTGTGTATTTATATATATGGATGTATGTGGATGTATACAGAGATACAGTTTACTATGTGAAATTAGGACAAACAGATTATAGTGAATAGTTTTTTTAAAGAAAAAAATATGACTGTCAACACCAATTAGTGGTGGCAATTTATCAAAATTCAGATTAACAAAAACAAAAAGGGATTTTCCAGAGCATTTAAGGCAGACATAACCTGCCCAAATGAAGTTACCCTCTGACCAGGTCTCACCTAATCCAACAATTCAATTTTTTTGCACTTGAAGTGACCCAACTTGACCTCTTCGGAGACAGACCAGAATATTTAACCATTGACCTCAGCTAAAACTTACCAAAACATCCCCTTGAATAATTAACTTGACCTAATTTCACCTTATATGTAGAATTATTATTTTTTTCTGACATGACATAACTTAATTCTGACCTTACCTTTTCTTTTGAACTTATTCTTAACCTTCCTTTTAGAATTCGTTTGGCAAAGAAATTCACGAGTTGAATAATAATTAATTTTAGAATACCTTTTGGGAGATAAGACGAAACCAAAGAAAAATGAAACAGAGAGAGAGAGAGAGAGAGAGAGAGAGAGAGAGAGAGAGAGAGAGAGAGAGAGAGAGAGAGAGAGAGAGAGAGAAGGTCATTAATCATCATCTGATATGATAAATGTCTAGATTTCTCTTTTGATCCAACTCCTCGTCCGTCGTTTATTTCTTCTGGACCATCCCTACTTTTTTTCCAACTTTACTGCAATAAACGAATCCTCCAAAATTGGAAGGCGATAATTCTCTCTCTGGAGGCATATGGCAACTTTCCACGGGTGGCGGGAAGGAGGAAGAGGGAGAGAGTTGCCAGCGCACGAATATTAATTCGAGGATTTATCACTTCTGGGACGCGTCTGATACCTGTCTCATGCGACTGTCATTTGAATCCATTTGGGAGATCAAAGATTTATCTGTTTTTTTGTCTGTTTCATATCTGGCTTTCTGATGCCTTTCTTCCAGATGCCTGAAGGTATATGGTTTTTAAAGATATTTTGCCCCTTTTTCTGAGTTATTCCTATGTTTGGAGTCATATGTGATATACTGTATATTCTTCTCAGTAATGGAAAGACAAACACAAGCACACACACCCATATATACATACATACATAAATACATACATATATATACACATATATATATGTATATATATATATATATATATATATATATATATATTTACAATATATATATATATTTACAATATATATATATATATATATATGTATATATATATATATATATGTATATATATATACATATATATATATATATATATATATATATATATATATATTTACAATATATATATGTATATATATATATATATATATATATATATATATATATATATATATGAATAATAGTACCAGGGTTATGATATACATCTTTATAGCTTAGCTTTCGGAAAATCTATTTCCATCATCAGAGCCTAAAATAGGATACATTGCATAAGTTAAAACATAGTATGATGAATATTTAAAACAGAAAATTTAAAATGAAAACACAAAAACTTTATGAAATAAAATAAGAAATTAACATAAAACTATGAAATCAATCTAGTTACAAAATAAAAGATCAAAGCACCAGCGCTATAAACTCACATGAAATAAAATCAAACACAATTTAATTCATACGTTGCCCGGCCCAGGTTTGGTTTCAGTTTGTGTTGGAATATTGCCTCCATTATTACTAGGTCGAGGTTACTCTGCGAAGTGGCTAAGATGGAAAAATTCCCCTTGGACATTGGATGGTCCTCACTTAGGGAATGGTCTCTGATGGCTGAATGGGGTGGTTTTGCCATATGATTACCCGTTCTAGGTGAACGACCGAAGTGCTCGGATAATCTTGCACGGTAATGTCTTTCACTTTTTCCAATATACGATGCATTACAGCGATCACACTTATATTTGTATATGACACCCGATCATCTGAGACCCGGTCTTTAAATTTGAAAAATCTGCTAATAGCATTTGAGGGGGAAAACACGATCTTCAATGATACCTGAGGATAAAATTCACGCACAATTCTACTGCAATGATTTCGTGTTTCAAAACTGTGGGACCCCAGATATGGAATAGAAAAGAAGATATTTTTCCGAGGAGCAATTAGTTTCCTTTCACAAGGTGGTAGCGTGAGTTTGCTTAGTGTTTTCCCTATATAAGTATCAGTAAAATTATACGGGAATCCATTGTTATAAAGTAGTTTTTCAATATAAGTCAGTTCCTTATGAATGTTGAGGTAATTAGAGCAAAGGTTATACGCTCTATAAGTGAGAGTACAGACAAGATTTCTCTTATATTGTATAGGAATAAAAGAGGAGAATTTAGTGCATAAGCCTGTGAACGTTGGTTTCCTGTAGACAGATGTGTTAAACCCAGTACCAAATTTATGAATGTTGATGTCAAGAAAAGATATGTTACCATCCATTTCCACTTCACTAGAAAAATTTATATTTTGGTGTTTGGAATTCAAATAGTTTAAAAACAATTGGACATGACTTGGGCTACGAAATAATAAAAACGTGTCGTTCGACATACCGTCTATGAAAAAAGAGGTTTAAAATCAGTAGGGCATTCATTTAACCAGATGTTTTCATAAAAGGCAAGAAAGGCATTTGCGAGACTAAGTCCCATAGGGCTACCCATAGCACAACCACCAACCTGTACATAAACTTTTTATCAAATAAAAACAACAATTCTTAGCAGACAATCCCAGCAGTTCCTTCATCTCCTTTGTTGTAAAGCCATTCGCTTGTTCTTCGTCTCCAAACAGCCCTTCAACGCAGATATCTATTGTCTCAGTCAAAGGAATATTAGTGAAAAGAGATTCCACGCCAAAGCTTGCCATTGTACACCCTGCAACAAAACCGGTGTCGCCTGGCCAGACCTGACTTGGAGAGATCATGCCCCTCTTGCCCTGAAGGTGGCCGACGTTAAACAACCGAGACATCGTTAGGGGGGTTCGATGTGAGGAGGGGAAATTACCGATTCACTCAAAGAAATGCGATGATGAGAGAGAACTTTTTTATTCTGTTAAGAAATGTAATCCAATATTATTTCGAAACTAATTCATCAAAAGATTTTATCATGACTATGTGAATTTTCCTATCCTATTTCTATATAAAATTTTCTGAATAATATTGGAACTGACTATTCATATTAATATTCATAACATGGAAATATCCTTCATTTGCAGTTTCTTAAGCAATTCCTCTCTCTCTCTCTCTCTCTCTCTCTCTCTCTCTCTCTCTCTCTCTCTCTCCACATACATACACACTGTAGCCTATGCATTATATGTAGGGGCTAATAATGTATCGTTTCAAATAGCACCTATTGGGTCACCAATCATTAATAAGTGACATTTGTTCAAAATTCGAAGGTAATGAGGTTTAAAGGTTTAATTGTTGATTTCAGTGTTTTCCTTTGATTTCGATCATGAGCCACGTAGCTCGGTGTGGTTGTGGTCAGCTTTTGTCAAGGGCTAATTGGCTCCGGCCCGCTTAGAGAAAATGGTATTATTTGCTATATCAATTATATTAGTTGGAGATTTAAAATGCATCATCAGTTAACATAATCTATATTGTTTCAGAAGATTGATTGGTGAAAATAAAATATGTGAAATGACATGCAATGAAAGTTCATTGGTGCATTATTATAGTGATGATGTGGTATATAGGATGTAGGGTATAAACAGATTAAAATATCAATACAATGTTTGTTCAAATTATCTGGTTTGGAGTCAACAATCTTAGATGTCAGGATGACAAAAAACTCCTAATTAATCAATCAAATTATCTGGGCAAGTCGCTCACTTCCAAGCGAACCCCCTTCTCTGGTGACGATTGCTCAATGCTCAAAGGTCCGAATCTAGCTGGCTTCACCCTTCCCAAGACAAAAGGAAATATTTCCTTAGCATTGAGTATTCGTATTATTACGATTTTATTTGTCGTTTCATGTACTGATGTCCAACACCTTATAGGTGTTCCCCCGGTAAGCTCTTCAAGAAATCCATGACTCTTGATATTTGTTCAATCAGTCTTTCGCATATTTACTTCGTTATTTATAGTTTTTATATAATTCTAAAACACCTGGAAAGCAATCTGTATGAAATATTGTCATCTTAGTATTTTGTTTTTCATTTACTCAAAAACTTCCACCAGAAGGATCTCATCATAACTGTGAGACCTTTAAACCTCAAACATTGGGGATGCGGGTAGAAGGATATAAACCAGGTGGGGGTTAAAGATGATGGTGGCAATTGGTGATCTTGATGTATGGCTTGACGAGGTTTGCTTATTAACATTTATGAAGTGATGATAATGATGGTAATACCCCTTCTGATAACATTTGATATCAACGATTCCAACTCGCAATGAAAACGGGCATATATCGTTCTAACATTGTTTTAGGTGGCCACTGAACATCTTTGGAACAAGGGAAGCTTCGCCCGAAAGAAATACAATTCCAACACTTAACTTGCAAAGTAGTTAGCGGTCTTGTGTGATCCTTGGGAACATCCAAATAATATGAAATATTAGATACAGAGAGAGGAGAGAGAGAGAGGAGAGAGAGAGAGAGAGAGAGAGAGAGAGAGAGAGAGAGAGAGAGAGAGAGAGAGAGAAAGTGTTACAAGGATTTTGGATTTCTCAAAGACTTTTTAGTCCATTCTCAAAGACTCCATTTGCTCTTTGGCAGAGTGATTTAGTTTAAGCAATTTGGAGAGTTCTTATGATCTTATCTAATTTATTCGAGAGAGAGAGAGAGAGAGAGAGAGAGAGAGAAGAGAGAGAGAGAGAGAGAGAGAGAGGAGAGAGAGAGGAGAGGAGAGAGATAGAGAGAGCAGCTTCTAGAATAATGCAAACAAAGGATATATCATTCCGACGTATATTGATTGGAATAGTCAGTTCCAACAATATTTAAGGATGTTCCTTATAAAAATGTTATAAGGAATCCAAATATATCGGTGTGATTATATTTTTCGATAAGTATTCTCGAAAACGATAGCATTTCTTAAAAGAATAAGAGATAAGACCTCTCTAGCTCTTTCATATATATATATACTATATATATATATATATATATATAGATATATAATATATATATATATATATTTATATATATTTATATATGTATATATATATGTATATATATATATATATATATTATATGTATATATATATATATATATATATATATATATATATATACATATATATATATATATATATATATATATATATATATATATATATATATATATATTAACACAAGTTTATTACAAGTCTACCGTACATATTCTTGTCGAATTCAGGAATCTGTTCTTAGACTTGAAAGCAACCCTTCTCCACTATGAGAGCTGATTAGTGAGTTTGCAACGCGTGGTTATTTATCATGAATATATATCAATAACAACGTGTTGCAAACACTAATCAGCTATCATAGTGGAGATGAATTGCTTTCAAATCTAAGAATAGATTCCTGAATTCAACAGGATATGTACGGTAGACTTGTAATAAACTTGTATTTGTCTTGATAGCATGGTTGGTTACAGTCTGCAAGCATGGTTGCGGCTAAGAGGCATAGGTTCGAATTTATGCCCAGCCAGAAGCTGTTATCATTAATGAATTTCTAGGGGATATTCATTCCCAAAGATAGGATTCGATATTAAATGCCATTGTAGTTGATATTTACATTACTTAAAATCAAAAGTGTTAGTCATATATATATATATATATATATATATATATATATATAAATATATATATATATATATATATATATATATATATATATATATATATATATATATATATATATATATATATATATATATATATTACTTGCCAAGTTACAACCCTGTTTTGTGTCCGATCTATCGGAGTCCAGACATGGATGGCTATAATATATGAAAGGTCTGGGACTCACTGACGGGTGTTGAAGTAGCAGGATCCTGCATGGTGAGGAGGAGGTATGCTGGCTGTTTAGTTCGCCACTACTGGCTGAAGTGGGGGTCATTTCATTCATAAAAATACCTGAAGTATATGCTCTATTTAATTGTAGCACCTCTTTGGCCCACATTTTGAGGTGCCTTACCTCTAACATCAGGGGCTTTTTGACCTCTTATTTTGATGGGGCCTTACTTCTAGCATTTGAGGTTCTTTGACCTCTATTTTGAGGTGCCTTATCTCTAGCATTAGGGTTTTTTACCTCTATTTTAGGTGGTTTAACTTCAGCTTTATGACCTCTATATTTTTAGGTGCCTTATCTCTAGCATTAGGGGCTTTTTACCTCTACTTCTAGGTGCCTTTAGGGGCTTTATGACCTCTCTATCGAGGTGCCTTATCACTAGCATTAGGGACTTTTTGACCTCCTATTTTGCGGTGCCTTATCTCTAGTGTCAAGGGTTTTTTACCTCTATTTTTAGATGTCTTGTTTTTAGATTTAGGGGCTTTATGACATTTATTTTTAGGTGCCTTACCTCTATCATTAGGGGCTTTTTGACCTCTATTTTAAGGTGCCTTATCTCTAGCATTAGAGCCTTTTTTACCTCTATTTTTAGGTGCTCTATTTCTAACATTAGGAGTTTTTTTACCTCTATTTTTATGCGCCTTATCTCTAGCATTAGGGGCTTTTTTTACATCTGTTTTGAGGTGCCTTATCTCTAGCGTTAGGGATTTTATGACCTCTATTTTAAGGTGCCTTATCTCGAGCAATAGGGGCTTTTAGACTTCTGATTTTAGGTGCCAGGTGCCTTATCTCTAGCATTAGGGGATTTTTTTACCTATATTTTGAGGTGCCTTAACTTTAGCTTTAGGGGCTTTATGACCTTCGATCAAAGGGATTAACCGGTGATGAAGTGTGGGGACAGAGGTATATGGAGAACCCTGGCTAGAAACATCGACCCCACATAAGAGTGGGAAAAGATGCAGACAAGAAGAAGATGACCTCTATTTTTAGGTGCCCCATCTCTAGCATTAGGGGCTTTTTGACCTCTGATTTTGAGGTGCCTTATCTCTAGCCTCTAGCATTAGAGGCTTTTTGAGATTATTTTGAGGTGCCTTATCTCTAGCATTAGTGGCATTTTTGACTTATATTTTGAAGTGCCTTGTCTCTAACATTAGGAGGTTTTTTTTACATATATTTTAAGTGCCTTATCTCTAGCTTTAGAGGTTTTTTTTTTTTACCTGTATTTCAAGGTGCCTTATCTCTAGCATTAGGTGCTTTTTTACTCTAATTTAGGTGCCTTATTTTTAGCATTAGAGGTTTTTTTACCTGTATTTCAAGGTGCCTTATCTCTAAGTGTTAGAGTCTTTTTTTTTTACCTCGATTTTAAGGTGCATTACTTCTAGCATTAGAGGATCTTTGACCTCTATTTTTAGGTGCCTTATTTATAGCATTAGGGGCTTTTTTTTACCTCTATTTTTAGGAGCCTTATATATAGCATTAGGGGCTTTTTGACCTCGATTTGAGGTGCATT